>NW_006763291.1:614228-767694 GCF_000218685.1 Serpula lacrymans var. lacrymans S7.9 | reverse complement strand
GCAAGGCTGTGCAGAGGACGTCCCGAAGACGCCCAAGAAGAGGACCAGGTATGAGGAAGCTCATCTACCAAGTTCTCGCCTCGTGCAGCAGGTGAGAAGTTTAGCGAGTTTCCCTCTCACCGGTGCTGATGCATGGCGGCAGACGTTTCCCGTGCAGCCTATCTTTTACCGCTCTTAGCAAGGCAAACACCAGCACGCGCACGCGCCGCGTCCCCGCGACCAAGCAGCCCTCCACTCTCCTGACTATCAGCAGTAGAATTAGACCGCACATCGCGACGGTCCGCCTCCATAGAGAGGAAGGGCAGTGTGGACTGTTTGGCCTCCTTCCGGCCGCCGCCCACATCGCATCCCTCTGCGTACTTGTTCCCCTCGTCGTCTAGCCTTGTCTCGCACCCGACCCAGAGGCCCTCCTTCATGTCGCACAGACAGGCAGTGTCGACGAAGGATTCGGGCTGTGAGGAGGATGGAGTGGCAGAGGCGAAGCCGCCTGCCCTGCCCCCAAAGCCAGTGCCGGTGGGCGTGCATGCGAACGGCAGCGCGGGGGAAGACGGCGCGGCGGGCGAGATGGCGCACCTCGAGGCTGAGGATGAGTGCGGGGAACGCAACGATCCGCAGGGCGGAGAAGCCTTTTCTTCGTTGATGCAGACGCTGCCATCGACGATGCTTCAAGCGCAGACGCAGACGCAGACACCCCCACTCGCGCGCTCCAAATCGATGCGCTCCGTCAAATCTGTAAAGTCGGCACGCTCGATGAGGTTCGGGTCCAAGATTCCTGTTCCCGTTCCCAGTCCTGCTTCGACCTCGACTACGGGTGCGAGTGCGAGCTCGGGTGGGGTGCCGGAGGTGCCTAGGATCCAGCGATGGCTCGGCGCGGGGGAGCAGGAGCGCGAGCACGAGACGACGACGTTCCCGCTCTCCCCGCCTCCCACCCCGCTCTCGCCTTCCTTCTCGTCCTACCCCCCGCCGTCTCCCCTCTCGCCAACCTCGCTTGCGTCGCCGACGCTGCCCTCATGGCCGCACCCCAAGCCGTCGCATGCGTATTCCTACCACGCGGAGTCGCCGAGGGCGAAGGAGCAGAGGCAGAAGCAGACGTCGGCGCTGGGGGGCTTTGCGCTGTCGATACTGAAGAAGCGGAGGAGGGGGCCTGTGGTCGTTGTTGGGGAGATGGGGGAGGGGGCGAGGGATGGGGGATGAAGAGAGGAATGGGGACGTACGGACGAGATGAGGTGAGACGAGACGAGACGCAATTTTGATCGAGAGAGCGACGACCGACCGACAGACTGACACCACCACCATCATCATCATCAACTTTATCGATATCGATATCTTTATTCATCTATCATTACCGCCAAATCTACACGCTCCTTTCAGCTCTCAGCTTTCTCAGCTTTTTACCCAAAACACGCTCGCTCTTTGATACTTTGATACTCTTCCCTTTCCTTGGGCATTCAACGCGCGATATACCCGCCACCCACCACCGTCGTGACACAGGACGCGAGAGTGCTGTGAAGCGTCGAGCGCTGCACGTTCCTTTTTTTTTTTTTGGTTTTTGATTCTTGGTCTTGTGGTGTCTGCGCGTTTGCGTTTCGTCGTCGTCGTCCGTTCGGCCTCTGGTCTGGTCTCCCGTCTGCTCACCCGCTCCCTTCGCCCTACTCGCCTCACTCCCAACCAGCCCGCACCGACTTGTACACTCAAATACCCCACAAAGCCATCCTCATCTCCCACCGACTCGTCCCATGTCCCATGTCTCGCGTCTTCCTTCCTTCTCACTTTCCTTGCGTGTACTGACCTCTCTTTGTCTCCATCTGATGTTTATTTACTATACGCCATCCTCACTCGTCATCACCCCACATCATATCGTTTTTCTACACCCACCACCACCACCACCAAAAGTTCCGTTTGCCCATTTTCCATTCTCTGCGTTGCCCGTTTCTGCGTTACCCGTTTCTCGATCTCATCACGTTCAAAGACCGCGGTCCACTTTTTCCTCCTCACAAAATCGACATCTTTATTCTGTAAGTTATGTATTCACTCTCGAGCCGCCCTCTCGCCTCGACGCGGAATTCGCTCTCCCTGGATAATAGTAGGAAATTATAGGAATGGCGTCGCCTTTTTCTTTCTTCTTTTCTTTCTTTCTTTCTTTCTTCTTTTCTTTTCTTTCTTTCTTTTCTTTCCTTACCTCTCACTTCTTTTCGGTTCTTGCTCTCATCCTCACTCTGGCTCTTTTTTCTTTTTGGGATTGGCGGGGGGGGTGCAAGGGAAGGGGGGAAGGGAAGATGGTTGTAGAATGGATTGTAATATATAGAGATATTTGTGCAATTAAAGAACGTGCTTCATGTTTTCCTATCTGCTTGGATTCGGCTTGAGACGAGATTCTTGAGTTGTGCGGCTCAGAAGTGGTTTTTGTTTTTGTTTTTGTTTTTTTCGTTATCTGCACCTTGAAGCATGCAGATGAGGTTGCGATTGCGATCGTTATCATGGTGCACGTGTGCCCCCTTGCAGTTGTGTTTTCCGAGTAAACGAGAGCGGGCACTGGCATGAAGAGCCGTACAGACTTACACGTCAAATCGGAAACTACCAAGTTCAAGGACAAACGATATCATTATCATCACCAGCGATCACACGATGACGATGACGATGACGATTACGATTTACAATCGACTCGAGCAGAGCGCGATTCGCGGGGGATACACATGTCTAGTGCGCCAAGTGCGAACTATGAAGCCTCCCGTCAAGCTCTGAGCGTTTCAAAAAGAGGATGGAGGGAGGGCATGCACCGAATTGCTCCCCCCTCCCCCAAACACGACGCCGCAAGTCGTGAAACAGACGCCGAATGGCGGGTCGGGACCTTTTTGCCTTGGACGGAAGAGGGCTTCTGGGACCATAAAACCATTAGCTGATCTTGAATCTATCTCGTTCACCAAACGTCCTCGCTGCTCGCATCGGTCCCCGCACACCGTGACATCGTCTCGGGCTGAAACTACCATCATGTCGGTCCTTGATAGTCGTTCAGTTTTCGTGCTGTGAATCGAGAGTCGAGGCCTGGACGTGACTGAGCGAGAAGGTGATTAGGGGCGCTGGGCTTTCTGTATCGAATGATAGGACATGATGATAGTAGCTTCAGGTGACCTCTGGAAGAGCGACTGTATCTGCTCGATCCGCACCAGTCCGGTTCTAGCTCCCTTTGCCTTTGCACGGGTGAAACCACCCAGCGATCATGATCATGATTCGAGCAAGCTCTTCATCACCCAAACGCTCGTAAATCGAGTCGATCGCGAGGAAACGCCTTTAGGTGCGTGTCACCCATTCGCCGAGAGGTCAGTCGCTGGCCCATCTCTAACACGTTGACGGATCAGACGACGCCGCAAGCCTGAAACAGACGGAGATCGCGATGGCGATTGCGACGATGATGGGGAGTTGCTCACCTCGGACCTACAGATATTAAGCCAACCAATCGGATCATTGACATCGTTCCGCCCCACGTTCGACGTAGTCCGAGGCTCCAGTAGCATCGAACAGATCTATACAGCTGAAATCAGCATCATCGAAAATGGTATCATCCGAACATCACATCATTTTAGCATCCCTCACGTCACTCGAACTTGAAACGAGACGTGCCAACGGGCGATATGCGATTTCCCAATGGCCTCGTATTCACCCCCTTATCGAGTGGCGAACGGAGAAAAGGTGATTCCTGAAGCGTTATCTCTCCTGATTTGCGGCTCATTGGTCAAAGACTGACCAACGCATCGCAAGTCAGCACAAATGTCACCATAGGTTGGCCTCCGAAAGTCGACCAGTCAGCACCGCTGAAACTGATAAGTGATAACCCTGGATATAAGCTCCAACGTCAATATAGCAGCCGCTACAATAATCCCCGTAGGCCTCGGCCGCTGTCAGCCCATCTGGAAAACCCAGCCACCAACGTCAAATCAAATCAGCGAGTAACACGGTTATGCAAGATCAGTGGATATGGGCATGCACCTTGATAGTTACTGCGCTGTATGATGTCGGGCTATGACATACGCAATCGTAATCATGATAGCCAACGTCGAGGCGTGGGAGGTTCCGGGGTGCACGGGACATCGCGTACGGTGGTATAAACCCGGTCTTCGAGCATATTCGTTCTCATTCACACGGAGTCGCCATTCTTCTTATTTGACGTTGGCGCTACCTTCAGCCGCTGTACAGCCTACTAGAACGCAGTAAGCTTCGGTGTGACAATGTTCTAGCCGCTCACTCCAAGGTTCTGTATCGTGGCGATGCTAGCGTTTAAGCAGAAGAAGTCTGGAGCGTCTAGCCTGGAGTACTGTAAACAACAATAGGTGATCAGGAAGATAGTTTACGTACGTAGATGGCGTCTACTCCAACTTCACCCAATTGGCGGATGATCATACTGGTCAGGGTAGACAAAGGTAAGACAGCGGCCAAAAGGTGATCGAAAAGGAAACGCTTTACGCTTGGACTGCGGTTCTAGTCCAGGGAGAGTTTTTCGAACGGCCTGGCATGGCGTTTGATGACGAGGGAGTTTATGGGGGGATGTATGTCACTCAACCGTCGATGGTACCTTGTCGAGCTAATGAACTCACGATTAACTCATCCGGGCATTTGCAAGTGCGAGACGCACCTTTTTCAGAATTAATGCGGTTCTCTGAATGTGCTGCTTGTAAAGGTAGTTTCATACCTGATAATACGCAGTCCTGATGGACAGCGATAACGGATGACAATAAGATAAATCACTGGGCGGGCAGAAGACAGGTCACTGTGCCTTGTTGAAAAGTGGTTATCGTCTGCCAAAAGGCATGAAGATAGAGCACATGATCGGGTCTTTGGTACTATGAAATTGTGCATTTAGTATCCTCGGTGCCCTGTCAAACAAGTTCTGAGGTAGCCTAAACTTTAGTTGCTATTAGAAACTTTACTTAGTGAAGGCCAAGGATAGAAGATACTCAAAGAGCGCGGCTCACAAAGTTTAAGTTCTTGCTACTTATAGATATCCAAGCCAAAGTCAAGTGCAGGATGTTTGACTGCGCGGGTGGAAGGAATGATACAGGTATACCACTGGTGGGAGATACGAAATGAAGTGTTCTGATATGCTTGGTATAACACTTGGCAATGAACCTTGCTGTACGAAGTTAAATTTTGAAGGCGCACCTATCCCCGAGCAGAAAAGAAAAGTGATGCGTTAGTATTATCACCATCCACGGTTGGCAAGTTATTACCCCAACACGCACGCTCAAATATGAGATTGGCTAGCCTCTAAGGTTGGTAACTGGAATGACTCCATGATCGGTGGGATAAGTCGCAGCTTTGCCTCATATATGCGACGAAGCGAATCATTAACTATAAGACCAATTGATATGTATATCTCTCGTTCGTTTGGCAGGGAATACAGTACTATCGTTGGACACCGGATGCAACCAGTAGTAGGGATGCTCTCGGCCCTCCACAGGCTCGACTATCGCAGTACAGGTAGCTAGAAATTTGTCAAAGGTATAATAGGGTGTAATCAATATGATTGTGAAAGAATTCTGTGAATGGCTCACCTGTAGCGACAATGGCAGACCTGACACTAAGCCTTCCACTCCAAAAGTGCGAGTTTTGAGGGAAAGATGACCAGATCTAGCCAGATCCTGTTCTATGAATATTGCGAGTTTGTCCTAGAAAACATCAATGGGCACTCCCCTACAATGCCAGACAACTATCAAGTTGATTAGGGTCTCAAGGGGCCTGCAGAAGGGAGAACAATGATGAAGTCGTGACCAGACGACCGAAACACAACACCAATCAAGGCCCTAGCTCCGCTTCGGTACGTACCGCACCTTAGTGGAAAAAACAAATGCAGATTTACATTTTGTTCCCGCACGGACTCTAAAACATCCAGAGCCTTCCTCTATAGACCCTACCATAAAGCTAGAAAATCACAATAGTGAGTGAACCTTGATGGTGAGCCAAGGCAACCAGCAGCGACCGTATCATCAAGCAGCTCGCAACGATCCTGAATATCGCGTTGATGTCGCGTTTCAGTGTCGACGCGTTGACGGTTCACACTGTGACTGTTTTGCAGTGGTAAAATATCTCCATGACGATTGGTCGTCTCTGCTGAACGAATGACACGCAATCACTCTATGATAATGTACAGTAAGTACTTATCACGCCTACGTTCTGGTGACCTAGCTCATACGCTTCAAAGGATCTATAAGTAATTTCAAATTATTATTCCCCCATCGCAACCTTGAATGGTATGAAGAAGTCTCGATATACAATTAATATTGGCTTTGACAATCTACGTAAGGAGGTGCGGGTGTCACCACCATTCACAACTATTGGGAACATGCACAAGGCCTTGAGGGGGTAATAGTAAGTCGTGCTCTAACAATTTGTCCTCGGGGAGCCCGGATGGCCCCTGTACATGTTGACTATGTTTCACTCATTCATTTCAATCCAGACTGAGTTTTTCTGAGTTCATGCGCGTATTTCTTGCATTGAGTTATAGGCGAATGGTTTCATTTTGGATCGGACTGACCCCTCCTGCATCTTCCGCGTATAGATTTGTCTGCAGCCCCAATACAGTTTTCTAGTCGCCAAAGCACCAATCTTTTCTATGCTCACTCAATCACACAAGTCTCGAGACTTCGTCCTATACGATAGCGGATGTCTCGGCAATTTAGCCGATACAATGGCGGATAGATCTTACAGACACTTGCACGACATCCGTAGTGTCTGAACAGTATAAAGTCCTTACTTTTTTGTGAGTTTTTTTTTGTTTTCACAAGTCCCTCGTTAACCATGCTCTCATCCACTATCATCTCACTCGTTCTATGTATTTCCAACTCGCTTCTGGAAAGCGATGCCTTGGTTGTCCCAAGCGTTTCTGAGGATGAGCCTTCCTTCAAGGGCTTCGCCTTCACTGCTCATGTAAAACCAAAGTCTAATGATCAGAGCACAAGCAACAATTCTTCTGTAACCCTTACCAATGAAGGTGATATAGAGGTACTTTTATAACTCTGCTTTTTCTCTAATATCGATAACTTACATGTTATCTAGTACCTGGGACAAGTGAACGTTGGAGGACAAGAATTTACTCTCGTCCTCGACACTGGGTCGAGCGACTTGTGGGTTCACAGTACTACCACCAAAATAAACATCACCTCCACTACCGACGAATACATCAACCTGACCTATGGTATTGGTTCTGCAGCGGGAAATGTATCGTACGCACCCGTTACATTTGGGGGATATTCGATTGACAGTCAAGGTAAGGCTTACATGCTGCCTCGTTGTAATCATCGCGTACTTACTATCTACGATAGTCTTGTTGAATGTCAATAAGACTGACCAGCAGGACATCCAGGGTATCTTTGGACTTGGCTTCAATGGCCTGTCAGCTATCTTCACCACAGTCAACGACCTAAAAGCTCGCACACCTGTCGACAGTATCTTTGCTCAGAACCCCTCCACCTCTAAATTTATCGGCCTCTCCCTCGAGCGCACGGCAAATCAGGAAGATACAGCCGGGGGTGTGCTGTCCGTTGGCGAGTACGATCCGCAGTACTCGAACATATCTACGAGCGAGAAGCACCCTATCTTGCCTGCTAACTCGACCCGCTGGACGATCGCTCTGGACGGGCTGAACGTTAATGGGAATAACCTGCAGATAAAATCGAATGTTTCTAGTCAAGGAAATGGCTCTCCGATTGCTCTCATCGACAGTGGCACTAGCTTGGCATATATTCCCACTGATGCTGTGAATGCCATCTACAGTAGCATTAATGGGTCTGTGCATGTCCAAACAACCTCCGGACAAGACTCATGGTTCGTGCCTTGTTTCGGTCAGGCAAACTTGACCTTTGTCTTTGGGTGGGTTTCACCATCGATCCAACTTAAAGATACAAACTGATCTCCTTCCTCAGTCAAGAAACGTTTGCTATAAACCCTCTCGAGTTGACTTATCCACTCACTATCGGTGAGGGAGGCAAACAATATACTGTCTGTATGAGTACTTTCAGACCGCCTCTGTTCACCGACGGGATAGTCGAAATAGAATTTCTGCTGGGAGATATTTTCATGCGCAACGTATACTCGGTGTATGTCCTTATTCTCGTCCTTCTTAAATTGCTCCATACTTATAGACTCTTGTTATAGCTTCAATTTTGGTAATTCCTCATCTGGGGATGACGGCAAAGGCGCATCCATCCAATTCTTGTCGCGTACAAATAGAGATCAAGTCGCTAGCGATTTTACCGAGCAGCGCAAGGAGAATCTACAGTCAATGCCACCTTTATTCGACATTAGCAAGCTCCACTCGAATGGAAGCATCGGTGATGGTGGTCAGATCATGTCGCAATTATCTGGTGACGAAGAACGCGACATCTGAGAGAACAGTGAGATGCATGCGTTTCTGTAAATTGTAGAGAAACGTCACACTGGATATTACCCAAACTATTATGGATTGGAGAGGTGATACAATCAGATTGCATTGGATGTTGTACATACTATCATTCATGACGAAATAAAATATACCCTTTCTTTCCATTGGATTATACCCACATCATAATTTGCTGGTCTTCAAAAGATGACTGTTCTGTTCGTTGAGTGCTTTCCACATTGCTAAGGCTAATTCGAATGGTTTTTCTTGTACGACCTGCATAAAATCAATACTTTCAAAACCTTTCCCGATATTTTATTCGACACATGCTGACCAGATGACCTGCACCTTGAATCCTTGTGTTAGATGCTACACGGCGGCCCTTACTCTCGTCATACGCACATCGATTGGCCTCTTCAGGTCTAAAGATCAAATCCAACTCCCTCGAATTCCAAATAAAGTCCAATAGTTGATTCGGGACGTACACTGCATCAACCTCAGTACCCAATATGCAGTGAACAGGAATAATAGGACAGAGTTCGCTCAGTCTATCAAGACAGTCAGAACCGTGCTGCTGGTAATCATACGAAGCTGTGTCTTGCTCTCGAGTCAACTTAAGCGTAAATCCATTACTTTGATCGGGGTAGCTTAATGTTGGGAGCTCACGAAGACCTTCATCCTGGAGAATATTATGCTATTAGCACTTATGGCAGAACTACTAAAAATGCTCACCACGAGGAGCTGTAGGACTTGAGTATCCCATCGCTTCCACGGCAGTCGTAGGGAAAACCACTGTCGAGCAGCATCTCGCGAAGGCCATATATCTTTGCGTTTCATAGTAGCGGCCTTGATCTTTTTAAACATGGTTGGATTTTGCAAAGCTGTTTCATACATTTCACGAGTCATCATCCCAGCTTCAATGAGGATAATGGCTATGTAAGGAAGTTGATGCAGGGGATAGCCAACAGTAGCTAGCGTTCTTTTATGGGCGACAATAAAGCACGAGAGTGGCCGGGTCAGTTCCATAGACAATCGAAGTCATGTAAGAACGACTTACATGGCCCAAGAACCCCCAGAGTGTCCGACACCTATGACTTTGGCACCACGAAGGTGCTCTGATTCGAAGAGCACGTGAAAGGCGCGAGCCCAGTCATAGGAAGCTATCAATATTTTGAGATTCAATATACCATCTCAAATGGACCCACTTACATACGCCTTGAGGCCGATCGAGGAGCGCGTGCTCGTTCACAACAGCAGCCTGGCCGTGATTTGGAGCATCGACTACCCAAGCTTCTTTCACAACATTCCTATTGACGGAACGAGTTTGGATGTCGAGAAAGTGCTCTATAGTGGGCTCCCATGTTTCCTTGTCTGACATAATTCCAGGGTGGCCATAAGTAAAGAAATGAACCGGCCATGATAACAACCAAAAGCTCACGAGTGCTAACACAGTGCGCGAATAAAAGCACGACCTCCTCCGAGTCATTTCCTTGTCTGCCACAGTAGTTTCGTGCGATGATGGTACCACTGGCAGGTCGATAGCGTTTGTAGCAAAACTTCAGGTCGCTATCCTGACCCTTCCCTGGGAGCTCGAAATCTTGGGCGTCTAACTTCATGAGCCCGAACTTGAATAGTGGGCTGGCGTGGCAATGGGCGTTTGATGGTCCTGATATTTATACATCTTAATGGGTCTTACTAGAAGGTACCACCGTGTCGGACTGGCCACGAATTGACTTGAAGTGGGAAATGCAATGATGGCTATGCTCCATCTATAGACTGATTTGAGTCGTAACGTAAAGGGGCGAGAAAACAAGGTACTGATGCATCATGATGAGCCGCAAACGTATTCCCTTTCCCCACTTTCCAGCTGGTGCCGAACCCCCCCCCTCCCTTGTTTGCTTCGCTGTCCTGCTCAAAGGAACTCAATGATGACCTTGTTGCTTTGGCACTGCGTGCTTATGTCAGCACTTGGTGGTTGAAAATCTCTCGTTACGACAGAGGTACTTCCACAAATAACGCACATCCTCACCTTCGTCTTGCGCGAACTGGAAACACGTATCTTGGCTGCAGATTTGTCAGCAGTAGTTTTTTTTTACGCTCCGTGTCTCATAACGCAGCACTATAGTGATTATCGGAATGCAAAATGCAAACTATCCACTTCATATGCGACAGGAGGCGCCGCCCCACTTTCTACCATATTTTCACCATCTTCAGCCACATATAGCCATCTCGGAGGACGGACAAATAAATGAAGAATATTATCGCCAGCTGTTCAATCATGTATTAAGATTCAGTCTACCTTCTGAGGACTATGCTCCTGAGCGTTTTATCATACGCGAGATCATTCTGAAGGTCTTGCTGAAAGACACCATTCCCAAGATTTCGCAGCATTGGTTCATCCAGAAAACAATTCTGGATTTCTTGGACACACCTCCAGACATAAAAAGTGTATGTTTTCCTTATGTTCATAATAATGCGAACCTCAGTGCTAATTCGCTATTTCTATCATATAGATTCCAAGCATATCACAAAAGACCTCGTCACCATCACCGTCTTTTTCCTTTCATGTTCTACTTATCACGTTTCTTTCTGCTGTTCAATCCATATCAGGACTCTGTCTGACGCTCACCCATGCTTACAAACAAGCATTAGACACAATTAAACGCGTTAATGAAACCTCGTACCTCCCCGTCAATGCTCGTGCACAGCCCGCCCCCCATTCACCACCTAAAAAACCTACATCATCTTCAGAAGATACAGAGCCGCCGACACCTTCCTCATTATCTTCGTTATCAAATCCTACTCACGAATTCGGTCATGAATCAGACCTATCTGAAGAATCCCAGCCGCACTTAGCAGACCAATCGCTTACTATAGTCTTTGAAAATTTCTCTGTGCGGTGTCGATTGCCTCTAGCGTTCTTACGCCTTATATTCCCTTGCTCTCTTTCATATTCGCGTCCTTTCTTAACCGGTAAGCTATACACTTCCAGAATCTGTGCAGTTTACTCAACTTCTGAGCGTTGTGTCAGCCTCCTACCTTACCTTCTCTACACGCAAGTGCTGTCTTCCTCGTCAATACTCTCAAACGCACACTCTTTCCTTATGGCTATCCAGGACCTCCACCTGTTGATCCCACGCCCGAAGAGCAAATTGTCATCCGTCAGCGTTTGCTCGAGCACCTTGGAGGGCGTATGCCTCCTCTTATATTTCGACTAGTTCTTGGACCCTCACCTCTTGACACGATTAGTGATGCCATTGATCCTCTCGGGGACGCCACATGTAACACTCACCTTGCGGTGCTTATGTTAGATGTGGTTCTACTGGCAATTTTTCCTGAAATGGGGGTTGATTATATCACTACTGATCCATGTAGATGCGTCTGTAACATCTAATTGGGAAAAGGCGGGTGATTCTCCTGACAATAAATCAGGTAGAAGTAGTTCAGTATCATTTATACCTCCTGATTCGATACCGTAGAGGACTATTTTATGTCTCGTTTGTGACGTGAAAGTACTTTTCCTTTCTTTTGGTGGGTTTTTCTGTCGACCAGTTTCAGATCGGACGCTAGGTGTTGTTCAGCATTCCAGCGCTATGCTATGTGTCTCCAGACACCCGACAACAATTTTTGGCAGCCAAACAGGTTGGTTCAACAAATTCAACATTTTCAAATTTGTTCGAGTGACGGTGCAAAATTGACTTGAGTTGCTGAACTTGATCGATTAGCTACGGAGTTCAGTTGTTGGTGCAAAAAATCAAACCAGTCGTGTTATAATTAAAGTAACGGAAGGTTGTTGGCACAGCACTTTAGTTCAGAGCTGATCTATATATTGATATTGACCTTCATATCAATGATATGGTTGGCTAAAAAAGATTAATCCTTACTAGCTTTGAAGGGCATTCTGCTTTGAAATCACCACAATTTCATTTCTACAATAATGTGAATAATTTCTAAAATAGGAAATAACCTATAGTGGTCGGTTGGTTACGGTTGAAAACTCTATTCAATCCGGACTTCGGCATCGCCATTTTGTTTCTCCGAAAGTAGAGAGTTAGTGATAGACTCAAATATCAAAATTAATTTTAAAATATAAGTCTTGCGTGGGGGAATTGAAAATGGAAAGCGAGAGTTTGGGTACTGCAAGACCCATTTATTCCAAGAAAAACCAGGGCACCGTGCTACTACACATGATTTGCAAGAAAATAAAGCCCCACAATGAGTGGCCATGTATCACTGCAAAATTTCCACCTCACCATTGTCAATCGCAAGCCACATGCCGGCTATCCTGGCCTCTACAGATGAGATGCGAGTGTAAGTCGCGCGGCTCACCCCAGTGACATAGGGAGAGGTGGTCTGCCTTCAAACACAGAGTGAGAAGACATCATTTGGTAAAGAAAGGATGAGCATACCAGGCCGCAAAAATACCAATGTGACGACCCCTAGTCACTAGATAATATTGCCCCTGCACCCCAGGCTCCGGCACATTGAATGCCCAGCCTTGATAGGTCTGGATTAAGACGGGAGCAGGAGCAGCCCCAACCGCAGCTGTGGGCGATGGGGCGGGCGGGGTGGGAGGGGGCAAAGGGGAGGGCGGGGTGGAGACTAGCGTGGAGGATGTGGCCGTTGCTGGGCTGGGCACTTGCGCCAAAGGGGTGGTGGCTGTTGGAGGGGCAGATCTCCTAGTTGCAGCAGAGGTTGCACCAACATTGGTGCGATCCAGCACTGCGGACACCAACCTCATGGCACTGGTGCTGGAGAGATCGAGGTTGGCCAGTAAGGCCAGCACAATATCTGAATAATTTCAGTTAAATAATACATTAAAACAAATTAGTACGTACCTAGCGTTTCCTGGTTCACGTTCTCGTTGTTCTCTTGCACAGACTGTGCGCGTGACTTGCCAGAAGAGCCACTCGGACAGTCGGGGAAAGAGTGTTGAGTCATTGCAGGGAGGGAATGGATGGACTCAACAATGGATTGGGAGGGTACAATAGCTGCTTGGAAGTGCTTTACAAACACGCACCTTTATACCACGTACCTTAATACCATACACCTTGATATAGAGGAAATGTTGCCCCCATGGTTGTAGTGCTGGGGTCCTTGAGGACGACAACAAGGAGGAACAGTAAAAATTTTCGATCGATCAACAAGCGATCACTTCTGTCATTCATGTCATGTGACCACAACCTAAAATGGTGTCCTCAGTCTATCAAATCCAGAGTCGCGCTTTGGAATCCTTGTCTGAATGCATCAATGCATCAGACAAAGCTCTTCTCGGAGAGATAATCAGAAGACAGGTGAGGCTTAAAATGTGCCTTCTTGATATACTAACACACCATTTTCTTTGGCGACGAGACAAATGCCAAGTAGTACCTGTTCTTAGATTTACCGCCCGGACTATCTGAGTCTCCAGATGCAAACTCTATCGGACTTAAAGACATGGACAACAAGGGATTTGCAGCTTAAGTGGTTGTGGTGGAGTTTGGAGGTAACCAACGGTGAAGTGGGGGTAGTGGGTTACTGTAGATGAGGGGGGGGGCGAGAAAGGGCTATAGTGTAACCGAAGTTAATATCATGTGTTTTGCAATGGTAAATCTGATTCAGATAGTCTGGATGATAAGGACCACAAAAAGGGTTGAATATGGAAGAATAACCGCTCGGCGTTGAATAAGAGCCACCATTCGCACTGCCTTGGCTAGTTGAGAAGCATCAGCCGCATGTGGGCTGTGTGGTAGAACCGGGAGTGAGGATTAGTGAGGGTTTCTATCATAGGGCGCTCAGCTACTGGCTTGCAGGAGTTTCAGACTTGGTCAGGCATGTCCGGTATCACGAGTCCTGATTATAACATTGCGCTGCAGAATGGTAATGCCAAGTACATAGAACTTCTAATAGATCACGCTTGGGCCCCATTGTCCACATCTGCCTGCCCAGATCCATTGCTATCTGAATCAGTCCATTCATGCATGTAGTCACTTTCGTCGTCATCAGAGGAGAATTCGTTTGCGCTTGAACTGCCCCTTGTGTACGTTGGCAGCGGCTTGTAGACTGGAAGGTCCATGAGAGGCATGAACTCAGACCCCACAAATCCTTCATCTGGCAACGCTGGTTGGTCCATAACAGCCTGTTGAAGTTCGTTGTTCTGTATTTCAGTTAGATGTGCAAGTAAGTTGAGATACACATCCCACGCATTATCTTGTGTGACTATGGGCGAGCCAATACTAGAGATAAAAGCTGAAGCTTGCTGCGCAAAAGCGGGGGGAACAAGTTCAAAGACAGGGTGATCAGGAGGAGCATACGTATTTCTGACTTTGTCAAGTGATGGTAAATGTACTTTGACCTGTTTGATACAATTAGTAATAGACTTGGATATTGCCCCATGAAAAACATACAGAGAAATCTTGAGATTCGAAGTTTTCTGGCTGTTCAAAAATGTCGGCAGGGCGTTCATGGGGCAAGATCTTGTTGCGGTTGTGCCTAGGAAGGGTATGGTTGAATCTGTCCACAAAAAGGTGGAGTTCATCTTGCAGCCAAGGGATGAAAACGTAGTGAAATGTCAGCCTAATGAGCAAATGCCATTAGATGCTATCAAGTCCGTTTTTATAATAACTCACCTTTGCAAAGGGTTGTCTGGATTGTATAAACCTTCATTCAGCCCATAGTCGAGAAGGCGTTCAAAACCAGGAGACCATCGCCTACGCAACTGGTTCCAGAAAATTTCGGGTTTGATATTGCGGTGCGACCCTTTAAACTTATGTTGTAGAGTTCGTTCCAGACTAGGGTCTTGAAGGTGGCGCAGAAGAGTGTGACCATTCGCGATGCCATTGTTTTCGGATCCGGGGTCACTTTGGGTCACCAATGGCATGCCTAGGATGTCATTAGAGTTGTTAGTTTCAGTAGTGTGAAGTGCTGAGAAACGCTTACCGCCAAGTTTTGGGACAGTGTCACAGTACCAACCGCATATCAAGCGGGGATTGCGGTTGGTCCACCAGACCTTGAGCCATAAAACCTGCCCCGAGAATGGCTCCAGACCAACGTGTAGGAACAATTGGAACCGTTGCCATTTGTTATGTTGGTCAAATGACCACAGATTGTTGACACCCGCAGTCCAGTAGTAGCTCCGTTTGAGCCGTCGACTTCTCCGTGCAATGACCTCTTGACGATGGTGGGTATTCATGTATTCCAAAATTAGCTGGCTATATCACAAGGTGAGTGGATTAAAGTGTCATTCACAAAATCAACTTACCGTGGTACCATGATTTTCTCTTCTTGTAATAGAGTCTTTTTCATGTCATGGGAACCTTGCACAGGGAAGCGGGTGCGGATACGTTCGATGGCGGGACCTATGCTCTCCAGAGTGTGGGCCTGCCCACGTGCACTCTTCAAGCCCCACTGCATGCATTTCTTTTTCAGGAGTGCCAGTCTATACGATAACACCGGTATGAGCTTTAAAATACCTAGCTACAGTGTTAACTTGGACACGTACGAGAGTTGGAATTGGTCTGTATCATAGTGTTTCTTCAGTCTGTTGACTATTTCTTGGTTTGAATACCTAGCGCTGACATACTGTTCAATCAGCGGACGCACTGTCCCATCAGGAGCTGATCAAGCATTATGTAAAGACCCTAGCTGTTATGCTGGTAACCCAAGCAGCGTAGGACTTAAATCAGACAACAAGTAGTGACAAGCAAGTATAAGAGTAAATCTACAACTAGGGTATGTACATGGATATCGTGCTAGTTATATAGAAGAAGGCATGAGGCTACGGTGAGGTATGACGTAGCGTATTTGTAAGTAACATGTGTATCTCGTGAGGCTGATTGGTAATGAGTATTACTAATAGGTCACGTGATTACTAGATAAGATAAGATCAAAGAGAGATTAGATTAGGTGAAATAATAGTCTCTATCTTGCGATTAGATAAGAAAGATGGGTCAGATGGGTACGATCGTGACATTACCCCCTCCTTAGGACTTTCGTCCCGAAAGTGAGAGTCTAGTTTTCCAGTTTCCCAGTTATATAAGGATTTTCGAATATGAGTTGGAATGGTGAAGTTTTCGAATGGTTGGTAGTTCAGGGTAAATTCTATCCTTCGGGGTGCACTGGGGTTTTTATCGTGAAACTGTTTTACGAGTTTTGGTGAGTGTGTTAGGTTTGATTCGGGTTCCCACGTGCGATCCTCTTTTGGAAAGTCTTTCCAATGTACCAGATATTCTAATTTCCCACGTTTCAGTCGTGAGTCTAGAACCTCTTCTACTTCGTATTCTTTGATTCCTTCCACTATCACCGGTGGTGCGGTTTTTGGTTTCTTTTGAGTTTCAAACTCTGGTTCTTTGAAGGGTGTTAGCAACTTTTCGTTAAAGACTGGGTGTATATTTTTCCATCGTCCAGGAAGTTTTAGTTTATAGGCTCCTTCGCCTATTTTCTTTTCGATGGGGAAAGGTCCATGTCTTTTGTCGTCGAGTTTCTTTGCAGGTCTGTCGGTGGTTATATGTTCCGCTTCAACATATACCTTGTCTCCTTCTTTGTAAGCGACAGCTTCTCTTTTTCCTTTGTCATATTGTTTTTTCATATTTTCTGCTGCTTTTACCAGCGATTTTTCTGCTTCTTTCCTCGTTTCTTCCATCCTCTTTACGAACTCTTCCGCACTCTCTGTCTTTACCGTACTTCTAATTCCTTTTGCGACTTTCGGATGTTGTCCTGAATTCAGGAAGAAAGGGCTATAACCAGTTGCGGAGTGTGATTTGTTGTTATATGAAAATTCCGCTAATGGTAACCATTCGGCCCAATCCGTTTGTTTGTGATTGACGAATATTCTGAGATACTGTTCTATCTCTTGGTTTATTCGTTCTGTCTGTCCGTCTGTCTGAGGATGATAAGGGGTCGATGGATTTCCTTTTATCCCTAGGAGTTTGTAAAGATCTTTCATAAAGTTAAAGACATATTGTGGTCCTCTATCTGAAATGATCTTTTCTGGTATGCCGTGATTTCTAAAGACGTTGTCTCTAAATAATCTGGCTACTCCTTCTGACGTTACCTTATCGTAAGTCGGCATGACTTTGATCATCTTTGAGAAACGATCTACTACTACGAGTATCATGTTGTAACCGAGAGATTCCGGTAATGGTCCGATTAGGTCTGTGGTAATGATTTCCCATGGTCTAGTTGGGATTTCATTAGGGTGTAACGGTGCCGCTTTCTTTTGATGATTAATCTTTGTGCGTTGACACGTTTCACAGCCTTCTACGTATTTTCGGATGTCTCTGTCCATGTACGGCCACCAATACCATATAGTTACCAATTCTTTGGTTTTATACTGTCCGGGGTGTCCTGCTACAGTGGAGTCATGGTTTTCTTTTATGATATGTTCTCATAATTTCCCGTCTTTGGGAATATAGATCCTTCCTTTGAATATCAACATCTCATCTTCCATCCATATGCCTTTTTCTCTGTCTTCTCCTTTCTCTATCATCTTTCGTGCTACTTCGTCTACGTTCATCATTCTTTTACAGATCCATTTGTATAATTCCACTGCATCAGCTGATTGCTCTGCCATGCGTTGTCTTTCTTTGTGTGAAATCATCATTCTGAAATGTTCTGCTTTTAGAACGATTACGTTTTCGTTGTCATCCACCCCCCTTTCATGATCTGCTCGTCTCGAGAGAAGGTCAGCTTTGATGTGTTTGGTACCTGGAATATGATGGAGCGTAAAATGATAATTGCTCAGTTCCATGACCCATCTAGCTTGTCGTCTGTTGAGCTTTTGAGGTTGTTTGTAGTAGAGAAGATTCTGGTGGTCTGTCCAGATCTCAAACACCTCTTTTGCATCAACGAGATAATGCCTCTATTCTTCTAAAGCAGTCATTATGGCGAGAAGTTCTTTATCGTAGATCTCATAATTGCGCTCTGTAGGATTTAACGCTTTTGAGAGATATGCAATTGGTTTCCATTTCCCATCTTGCATTTGTGATAGAACTGCTCCCATCGCATAGTCGCTGCTATCAGCTTCTATTTTGAATTGTCCGTCATCGGTTGGTAAGGCGAGTACAGGAGTTGATCCGACACGGGTTTTTAATCCGTTAAAAGCGTCGATCTGTTCCTGTTCCCACACAAACTCTACTTTCCCGGTCAATTTTGTTAATGGCTTGGCGATCAACCCAAAGCCTTCTATGAATCTTCTGTAGAAGTTCACGAAACCTAAGAATGCTTGTACTTCCTTCTTTGTTTTGCATTCTGGCCATTCCATGATTCCTTTTACTTTTACCGGATCCATGCGGATTTCATTTTCTGAAATGATAAGACCTAAGTATTCTGTTGAGGTCTCTTCGAAATCGCATTTTTCTGGTTTTAGGTAAAGGTTGTTCTTCCGTAAGATATCTAACACTCTACGCGTCATTGCGCGGTGTTCTTCAACTGTTTTTGTGAAAATCATGATGTCATCGAGGTATATTACGACTTTTCCGTCATCAATCAGATCTTTGAATAGCGCATTCATCATGGTTTGAAATGTCGCTGGCGAATTGGTGAGTCCGAAGAACATCACTAGTGGTTCAAAGAGCCCTCTATTTGTTCTGAAGGCTGCTTTGTGTTCGTCTCCATCTTTGATTCGGATATTGTTGTATCCCCATCTGATATCTAACTTTGTGAAGTACTTCGCGCCCCTGAGCTTGTCTACAAGTTCATTTATCAAGGGTAGCGGGTATCTATTTTTGATGGTGATATCGTTTAATCTCCGATAATCTTGGACGGGTCTAAGTTTTCCATCTTTCTTTTTTATGAAGAAGAACGGGGATGCGAATTGAGATTTGGAAGGTCTGATTCTTCCTGATTCGAGATTCTCTTTTATGAATGCATCTAATTGTTCTTGTTCTCCTAAAGCTAGTGGATAACATTTGCAGTCCAGAGTATGGTCGCCTGAAATGAGTTCTATGGCATGATCCCATTGGCGTCTTTCTGGCAGTGCATCAAATGATTCCTTATTGAATACGTCTTTGTAATCGTGAAGGTATCTTGGAACTATCTTTTCGAATCCTCCTTCTTTCTGATCTTTACCGGCGGCTTCGGCAAGCTTCTGAGCTGTTGTGCCTTGTGCCCTGATATGGTAATAATGATCATCAATAGAAGTATCTTCGTAGTTCATTAGATTCACTTGGATCAGCTGATCCCCATCTGAGCGATCTACTTCCGAAAAGTATGTGTCAGGGTCTTCTTCCGGATCAAGGAAGTCAACCTGTCGTTTGCATTCTTTCGGGCATCTATCAAAGTTTAACTCCGACTTCTTCCAATCTATAGTAGGATTGTGCTTTGTCAACCACTCATGTCCGAGGAACATGCGACCACTCCCTAAGCTTGTTACGGCAAAGTGAATGTTCTCTTTGTGGTCTTCTATGCTCATCCGTAATTCTATAAATTCTTTGATAGCACCGTCTTTGTTAAGCGTGCCATCAGCATTATAAACTGGAATGGGTCTCGGTATTGTCTTTGTTTCGTAACCTTGTTCTTTTACAAACATTGAGTCTATACAGCTTCCTGTGCATCCACTGTCTAAGAGAGCTTCGATCGTCGTTGATCGGTTTGTGTCAAGAGTTGTGAGTTTGCAAGTAATGTTCATTTGATTTCCTTGCGTTCCCCTAATATATTTCTTTGGGGTATGTAACTCTAATAGAGCGAGTTCAGCATCGTGCAGTGTTAATGCATTCAACTCTTTTATTGTCTCTATTGTGACTTCTTTGCTTCTCTTTTGGTGCGTCCAGATGTTGAGAATACCAATGGATCTGTCTTCCTTTTGGTCTCGTAATCTTTCAGCAACCCAAAGTGGCGTCCATGCCGCTGTCAGTTTCTTTCTTTCTTTGTGGTCTAGGTTTTTATTAGAGGTGTTCCTGACCTCTTTGGAACTGGTCGAACCATCAGTTACATCAGTGCTTCCCAATTGAGTCACTGCTTTCTGTGGTTCTGTTGTTTCCAATGAAGTGCTACCCGATTGAGTCACTTCCTTCACAAATTCTTTTTTAATTACTGCGCTTTTCTCTTTTGAGTGCGCCGCAATCTCTGGGATCTTTCTAACCCGTTCCCTATTCAGGTTCACATCTTTTTTAGTTTCCTTTTAATCTTAGATCTGCTGCGTCTTTGTTTAATGTGATGTCATTTTCATGATCGGTAGTAATACAACACATGGTAGACGGCAAACAGGAATCTTCGATCGACAAAGAAGAGAAACTATTACGAAAACTATTGTCTCTAGGCACAGCCGGTTGATGTGTTACCGCTGGCCTCTTCAAAAACCCTGAAGGATCTTTGTTCTTTCTTCTGCACTCATGTTTTGCAAAAACTCCCTAACATTGAATTGGGGTTTTGCGTGCGCCTCTTTCTTGCATTCGAAGGATCGGTGTCCTTTTTCTCCGCACCGGTAGCAGAGTCCTTTCTGTCGGTACTCCGCTTTATCGACCTTCATTGGGTCACCGGCTTGGGTATAAAGGTACCCGGTTCCGTCCTTCTTTCTTTCGACCTTTGGTTCGGTCTTTCCTCCTCCGTCTTGCTTCTTTTTCTCTGGGCTTCTGAAGCTCTCCTTTTCTGCCTCTCTGTGGCGCCATAAGTAGTCAATTCTGATTAACTCCTTTTTCCACTCTTCGTAGTTGGCTGGCTCTCGGCCGCCGTATATCACCTGATTGACCAGGGGTTCGTTCATGTTTCTACGTAAGAGCGAAATGAGGAAATCCTCATTGGCTACTTGGAGGTAGTTAGCCTCCCTTCTCAGTTCTTCGAAGTGTTCGAAGTGCTTCTCTGCCGTGTTTTTCCCTTGGCGCAAGATCATAATGTCATTGCGGGCGGCGAGTTGCTCGTGAACACTTTTGAACCGAGTCTCCATCTTGTGGGCGAACCACTCGAAGCTTTCGTAAGTGGATTTGAGGTTTTCTCCTCGCATCCTCTTTTCGATCTTCGTCTCCATCCACTCCGTTCTGAAGGCAGCTGCTGCTCCTCCTGTCATAAAAGAAAGTACATAGGCAATCTTTCTTTTATCATCCGCAAAGTACTCCTCATTATCTTCGTAATTAAGCATCAAGGCCTCGCGGAAAGCCTTATACTTCTTTCTATCTCCATCGAAGTTCTCAGGCTTCTGGAGTGCCGTTCTCGTTCTATCTACGCGTCTCGGCTGTGTATTGGGCGGCGGTGGTGCGGATGTAGTTGGAGCGGACGTAGAAGTATTGGATGTAGCTAACCTCAGCTTGGCTAGCAATTCTTCTACTTCTTCTTTCACCTCCTTCAACTGTGTTTCGTAAAGGTCGTGGAGTCGTCGCTGCTCCTGCTCTATTCTGGACTGAACGTACTGTTCCAGTCCAGCTTCCTTCGATGTTGGTGCTTGGGGTTCTAGGGGTGGGAGTGAATTTAATAATTCTCCCATTCCTGACGTCTCTGGTGTGTCCGGCTCGTCGCGCGGACCTCGCCAATCTCCGTACGCTTCTGTCGTCATCTGGGATAGGGGTGTTGTATCTTATTCTGATTGGTTCTATAGGTGGGAATGTGAAGTCGGTTTCCCAGTATAATCTGTTTTGTGTGTAGAACCGTTCTTCTGCTAGCCACTCTTCAAATTCACCAGGTTGCATACAAAAGAGTTTCCCGATGATAAGTCGGATCAACACTTTCTAATGTAAGATCAACCGGTCTATCTGTTTCCTTCTTTAGTCAAGCGGTTCCTCTTCTGTCCCGCACTGACTGTGTACGTAACTAATTCTATCTGATATATCGGTGTTCTAAAAGTATAGTAACTGAGGTCCGAACGGTTGTCTCAGTGATACCCAGCGAATAACCGCGTGCAGGTCTTTTCCAACTGGCGGACTCAAGTGAGCGGCCTGGTCAGAAGCGTATGGAAGTTTATCTAAACTAAGTAATACCTATCGGGCTCCACGCCGTCAAGGGTTCTAGCTAAAGGGTTGGAAGGGGGTGTGAGGGGGATATCGACAAACGACTCGGTGGGTGAGACGTTGGCAGGGAAAAATGAGATAATGGTTGATGGTCGGGTGATAGGTGTGATGATAGTGGGTTTTGTGATAAAGATGTAGAGTTTGGCAATGCCAAAGAGTATGATTGCGATGAGAGGGAATAGGATGATGATTAGGATGGCTGTGCTTTTGCTCATCAACAGGTGTCGTTCGAGTTGTAGATTATGTAAAGACCCTAGCTGTTATGCTGGTAACCCAAGCAGCGTAGGACTTAAATCAGACAACAAGTAGTGACAAGCAAGTATAAGAGTAAATCTACAACTAGGGTATGTACATGGATATCGTGCTAGTTATATAGAAGAAGGCATGAGGCTACGGTGAGGTATGACGTAGCGTATTTGTAAGTAACATGTGTATCTCGTGAGGCTGATTGGTAATGAGTATTACTAATAGGTCACGTGATTACTAGATAAGATAAGATCAAAGAGAGATTAGATTAGGTGAAATAATAGTCTCTATCTTGCGATTAGATAAGAAAGATGGGTCAGATGGGTACGATCGTGACACATTAGCAGCCAGCTGTGAGCATAAAAAGGGACTTACGAGGAGGAAACCTAGTGCCATTTCGTCCTCTTGGGTTAGGCATGGGTTACTAGGAGAGAGACAAGATGGAAGTATGGAGTGTAACTAGTGGACTACCACATGTAAACTGACCATCGCATACTAGTCCTCCAAGTTGTGTGAATCAGCATGACTGCCATGCGTTAATCATGTGTTATACCATGTGTTTGGACTGTCGTTCTAGGTTTCAGCCACCTTGTTCTCAAACTGGGCTTGGAGGTGAGCACTGGTAAGCTCTGATTACTTTGCGAACTGAGAACGTTTGCGAATGACGTCCGACTCACGAGTTGCCAGTGAATTTCTAGATGGCCGCCACCTTGTTCTCAAACTGGGCTTGGAGGTGAGCTCGGATCACTTTCCGAACTCTTAATATTTGCAAACAATATCGGATTCTGTGGATATAGGTGAGCATTATCATATTATATATAACTCACTAGCAGGTTGAATACTCAACACAACCTCCCATGGCTGACTTCACTCCTTCGAACCAAGTGGCCCCTAAAAAATGCGATCGATGTAGTGTCCTCTTCCACCACAGCACCACTTTTCACTACATCAAAGGGTCCAATGGATCAGGTAGGAAGTGCTGCATAGATTGCCATGAGCATTACCTTCGTAAGTGTGCAGCTAGTCAACAACAGACTGAGGGAAACACAGGCCCACTCACAGTCGGTGAGTGATCAGTTTCTTCTATTTGTATGATATCACTGATGCGGGACTTTTTCATTTAGAGTTTTCAGCCGTTATGGGTCAGGTTCTTGATGGCAATGCCAGAAAAGAACTCATCCGAGCTTCTTCTGCGGCACAATGTGGCAGTAGGAAATTTTCATTCTTTCCCATACACCATGAGCTGGGCTGACTGGTTATTTTACCTATCAGAGGATTTATTGCCTACTCAGCATTTAGGCTCGAGTTTGATGCCCCCTCCACCTTCTACCAGTCGTTCTTTGTCGGTTACATACTCTCGCCCTTTAACTGGCTATACATCAAGTCATGCAAACTATACTCACCACCGCAACAAGATGATGGCCTCGACAAATTCACCTCAGCGTCAAGTAACAATCCGTGGGGCGTTGCATCATTTGAAGGTCGAGGGTAAGTCTGGAACGGAGTTAGTAGGAGTACGTGTCATGTTTTTTTAACCTCCAATTTCCCTAATCTGATGGTTTCTTTTTTATGCTGGTTACAGAACATTGAACGGGATATATCTGTCCCTTTGTCCATCACTGCATGCCAGTTACGTTTGACTATTATTGACAACCTACAGCTTCTATGGTCGGATTGGTCGGTCGGTTATGATTTATCACTGGAACCTCTCGAAATGCACAAAGCGCCAAAATTACTGATTTATGACCCTCGCCTGCCTTTCAATGGCGTAGAAAAACTCGTCCTCCACGACTTTTTCTTCCGTATATCAGGTAAAGATCCCACCCCAAGGTTTGCCCCAAATTTGAAGGTATCATTTATCTTGGTGATGACAAATGCCCAATTTGAGGACATTTTGTCATGGAAATTGGAGTGTAAGCGGGGCCCAGGTGCCCATGGGCAACAAGTGTCTGATGAAGCAGACACAGACTTGGAAGAAGCGGAACAGTCAGGTGTTTATAATCCGATGGATGAGGTACATTTGTTTTATCTTATTTTTTCACTATTTTTTCCATGTTCTATTCTATAGGTATTTCGTGCCGCTACAACATTTGGCCAGAAACGTTGCGTTGCCCAGGCTCATGGAGGCCCAAGTGCTTGTGGAGAATCTAGCTCAAACTCATTGTCCAGCAAAGTAGGTCGTCCAGCATCCTGCTCTCAGGTTCGTAACATTTTTTTTTTTTTTGTTTTTATTACCATGCCTAATTAATATTTAAATAAACTCTACTGTAAGGCCTCAACAAGTATTCCGTCCAGTTCATCAAGAGATCATGAAATCAACAACACTTATGTATCCGTGGTAAATGAAAATTGATGCCAATTGTACAAACTAATCTTAACCACTTTGTAGCGTCGCTCGGCTTCGCCACGGACATGTTCAGCACTGGCCCCACTCTTTTCAAGTGTAAGCCCTGTAAAGACAGGAAGCCCAAGTCCAAGGAAAGTAGCCGGCAGCCCTGTGACCATCAGGTCACTCTATACTATGACTGATGAACCTGTCCTCGAGCAAGACTGCATTGATCCCATTAGCTTCGACATACCAGACAGTAGCACCCTCAAGCGCGTTATGAAAGCACAAGAAGATGTACGCAAACAAGCAAAGTCTATTCGTAAGTTTCCTACAATTGTTCCAGCTTACCTACTAATAAAATTACAAGTTAACAATGATGCTAGGGCCGCTATCATATTCACAGTTCCTTGTGTCTCCTTTGCTCAGCTTTTAGAAAGGCTTCGCTCTTTTGACTTTAAGGACAAGGCTAACCAGCCTGTTGTAACTCTTGCTGTGGACCGTACCACAAAATCAATGGTAGCGCCGGCTGGTAGCTTCAAAACTTGTCACCCAGCATCATTCATCAATCTCGGAAAATTATCTCAAACGCAAGTCACGGCGGCGCCAATCCTAGGGCTCGATGGCATTGTGGCAAAGCGCATCTACTGGAGGGCCTCAGGCCCCACATCAAGTCGAAAGCGCTTAGCGATCAACGACAAACTCGCAAAGACACTTGATGAAGCTAACTGCCTGTATTGGGCTACCAGCTTAATGGATCTACTTTACAGTTTTTGTAGACAACACACTAGCCTGCAGATCCCCAAATGCACCACCCATCACCATCCCTCGTCTTCGTCTTGTACAAGCTGCAGTAGCTATCCCTCAAGACCCATGTGAAGCTAATGCCGCTGTCTACCTGTTGGAAGAGAAGATAACTGGTAAATTTGTGAAATACATAAATAATAACAGTGCAGTGCCAAGGAAGAATCTGGAGGGTTCGGGGTTAAACATAGCAGAATTCCTGTGCTTTGCACAGCATGCACAATACAACATGACTGAAGGCCTGGTGTTTCTCTCTGACTTTCAAGGTCGGTCCTTTTCCCCGCTGTCATACACCAAAGTTGATTGGTAGCATGGACAGGTGTCAATAACGAAGCAAATATTCAAAAAGACTCGCCTTTGCGCCACACAGGCACAGTGCCACGTGGAATAGTAATTAATATTGCCTTTTTCGAACTTGTGGCTGATCAGCACCACCTCTATTAGGCAATCCAGTCACACTCACCTTTGCTTTTTCATTTGGTACTTTCCGCATTTCGGCATTTCGGCAAATTTTCGCGTCACCATTGGCTACACATTGCATTGCGCCCTCGCTTTTGTCGTTTCCCTCACTCCCCTTCCTTTGCCTAGCCCCACCATGGGCCCCTTCCTCTCCTTTTTATTCTCACCCGACGGTCGTTTCTGGATCCCCATTCTAATCCACTTTTTCGTCACCTCCACCCTCCTCCTCCTCATCTTATTTGCACCCCCACCATTTCTGTTGCCCTCAGGAATGTGTAAACTTGGGTAGGCCAAATCACGTTGTCGATGATGAGAACTGCTGTTAGAAAACCACACACAAAAACAAACTAACACACAATCCTCCCAGATTCCACGGAACTTGTTTATGGGCTTTGCCTCCTAGAACAGTGGGTGCTCTGGTTGTTCGTGGGGTGGTATGTATAAGGATCCTTCAAAGTAAAACCCAGAGATGTATGGGTGTAGGTTTTGAGGAGGAGGGATAGTTGGAATATAGAAAGATAGGGGCTTTGTGGCGAGTATAGACGAGCACTACCTTGCTAATTGTAGCACATGGTAGGTTTGAGAACGACAATATGATGAGGTTCCCAGTGATAGCAGGCTCCTGACGCACAAACTGTAGTGCTCAGAAGGACTCTAATCGAAAGGGATGACAATGACTTCAAAAGTGGGAAGTGACGATGACAGCAGTTGACAGTGGTAGCAGTGGGAAGTGTTGTGACCACACTGGATCACAAGCAGCGGAGTAGTGAACTTGAATTTAGAGAAGAAGTCTGGAACAGAGTTCTTGTTGTTTTTTTTACAAGGTAAAATACAGGGGTTTATATAGTAAAAGAAAAGTAGGCTATGCACAGTATAGCTGTGCAAAAAGAATGAGAAAGAACATGAAGGAAGGAATGTACGCTGACGAATCCTGTGTAGGTAGTACAGGATAAGATTGTCAAAAAAAAGGAAAAGAAAGGGATAGAACAATGAATGCTCTGAGTAATGTCACAGGTTTGTACAGCCATAAAGTAAAGTCCAATAGCAAAAAGAGAGCAGGAAAATCATGATGTCATGGGAAGATGCAGTAAAAAAAAGGGCAAGGCAAAACACTATCAGTATCAACACAGTTCCTTTATTGTCAGTCAGACATTCTAAAAAAAATATGTGTCCATAAAAATGATTCAAAAATCAAAAATAATCGCACTGTAAATGAATGTACTGCTGAAAAAAAGAAAGTGGAGCCACCAGTCCACCACCTAGTCCAAATCCGACAGTTCCATGGCCTTACCAATGGACTGGTTGTGTTGGACCACCAGATCAAACGAGGGAGGGAGAGGAGTAGTTCCAATTTGGAACAAGTGAGTCCCAGGCAGCGTGTGGTAGGTGTAGCTGTAGTGAAGACGATGGACAAAAGATAAGTGTACCCAAGTGAATGGGACAGCGATGAACATGGGCGACGCAAGGGGATGAACCTTCTCCAGCTCAAAAACTACCCACCCACACTCCAACCAGGCAAGACGAGCGACCGATGTTTTGATAGTATATGATGGTAGATCGACATCATAAAGATGGACCTGTTGCCCTATTTGAACCGGCCGCCGGGGCTTTGCTGATATCAGCAGTGGCACGTGGTAGTCTACAGATCGGCGACGGAAGCGGATAGGAAGTGGTGACATCAGAAATGGTGGGGGTGCAAATAAGATGAGGAGGAGGAGGGTGGAGGTGATGAAAAAGTGGATTAGAATGGGGATCCAGAAACGACCGTCGGGTGAGAATAAAAAGGAGAGGAAGGGGCCCATGGTGGGGCTAGGCAAAGGAAGGGGAGTGAGGGAAACGACAAAAGCGAGGGCGCAATGCAATGTGTAGCCAGTGGCGATGCGAAAATTTGCCGAAATGCCGAAATGCGGAAAGTACCAAATGGAAAAGCAAAGGTGAGCGTGACTGGATTGCCTAATAGAGGTGGTGCTGATCAGCCACAAGTTCGAAAAAGGCAATATTAATTACTATTCCACGTGGCACTGTGCCTGTGTGGCGCAAAGGCGAGTCTTTTTGAATATTTGCTTCGTTATTGACACCTGTCCATGCTACCAATCAACTTTGGTGCATGACAACGTCCGCCACAATGAGCATCTTGAAAAGATAAACACTGGTCACGTTTATGAGCTCAGATCTCTAGAAAAGATTGATGATGACGATGACGAGGTAAAACCCGAGGAAGAGATTAAGAGGCTGGTACCTCCCGAGTACCATGACTTCTGGAAAGTCTTTTCAAAACATAAATCAGAACGTTTCCCAGAGGCTAAGCCTTGGGACCATGCTATAGATTTGAAGGACACCTTCAAACCGAGAAAAGGACACATGATACCACTCTCTGCTCTAGAAAGAGATGAGGTTTCAAGTTTCATAGACAAACAGCTTAGGAAGGGTTACATCAGACCTTCCAAAAGCCCTATGACGTCCCTGGTGTTCTTCATTCCTAAAAAGGATGGTAAGAAGCACATGATTATGGACTATTGTTACGTGAATGAGCACACGGTTAAAAATGCATATCCGCTGCCTCTGATCAGTCAGCTAGTAGACAAATTGGCTGGCGCCAAAATCTTAACAAAGATGAATCTCAGATGGGGGTACAATAATGTACGGATCAAAGAAAAAGATGCTTGGAAGGCCGCGTTCACGTGCCACCGAGGATCCTTCGAACCCCTTGTTATGTTCTTTGGGTTGACCAATTCACCGGCGACCTTCCAGAGCATGATGAATGAGATCTTTGCGGATATGGAAGACTGTGTCGTCATTTACATTGACAATTTGTTGATATTTACGAAGTTGGATGATGAGGCTGAGCATGACAGGATCGTGCAAGAAGTCCTTCGACGCTTACAGGAACGGGACCTATTCGTCAAACCCGAAAAATGTAATTTTAAAGTGAAGGAAGTAGACTTCCTCGGTATGATAATAGGCCAGAATGGAATCAGGATGGATCCTGAGAAAGTTCAAGCTATTTTGGAATGGCCAGAACCTACTGGTGTCAAAGGAGTTAGGGCCTTCCTTGGCTTAGGCAACTTCTACCGAAGATTTATTGAAAACTTTGCAAAAATCATGAGACCATTGAACGATCTCACTAAAAAGGACATTGTTTGGCACTGGGGCGCCAAGGAACAAGAAGCTTTTGATAAGCTTAAACAGGTGTTTACAACGGCGCCCATATGAGCATTTCCAGAATTAGACAAAGAGTTCCGGCTAGAAACTGACTCTTCTGATTTTGCTACTGGGGCTGTTTTGTCAATTAAATGCCCTGACAATCTTTGGAGGCCTTGTGCCTATTTATCGCATAGTCTGTCGCCGACAGAGCACAACTATCAAATTTACGATAAGGAGATGCTGGCCATCATTAGAGCTTTAGAGCACTGGCGGCACTACTTAGAGGGTGCTAGACACCAATTTGAAATTTGGACCGATCATAAGAATCTGGAGTATTTTATGACGGCCCAAGACTTGAACCGAAGACAGGCCCACTATGTGGTATACTTGTCAAGGTTTAATTATAAATTAATCCATAAGCCTGGAAGCTCTATGGGGAAAGCGGACACTTTGTCCAGAAGAGAGGATCATGCCAACAGCATCGAAGACCAATCAAGGGTTGCCAATGTTAGAATCGGGCAGGATTCCGATCTTCTGGAAGTCTTCAAGAAAGACATCTCCTCAGAAGAGAAGGCGCGCCTTGATGGCAATTTACATTATTTATGGGAAGATGGGCTCTTCCATTACAAGGACAAAATCTATGTGCCTGAGTCAGCAAGGATCAAGGCAATAGATAGACATCACGGCACTCCAGTGGCTGGGCACCCTGGGTGGCAACAAACAATGGAGTTGATCTCCAGAAACCATATGTGGCCTGGCATGGTCAAAGACGTACAGGAATACGTAAAATCCTGTCTGAGGTGTGCCATGGCTAAGAATTCTCACCAACCGCCAGCCGGTAAACTTATGCCGAATCCGATACCAGCTGGTCCCTGGCAGGACATATCAGTTGACTTTACGACGGATCTGCCCGAGTCAAATGGGTATGATTCAGTAATGGTGGTAGTAGATCGCTTCTCCAAAGAAGTGGTATTCATACCCACCAATAAAACCATTACCGCCGCTGGTACGGCAGATTTATTTAAAGATTTTGTGTGGTCTATCCATGGGTTACCAGAAACGGTTATCTCCAATAGAGGGCCACAATTCGCTAGCGAATTTACAAAAGAGTTATGCCGGATGCTGGGCATCAAACCTAAGTTATCAACGGTGTTCCATCTGCAGACCGATGGACAAACGGAGAGACTCAACCAGGAGTTGAAACCATATCTCCGGATATTTATTAATGACAGACAGACGGATTGGGCCAAGTGGCTAAAGATAGCCCAGTTCTCTTATAATATCAAACAGTCGTTGGCTACAGGAAAGGCACCATTCGAGGTTACTAGATTGTACCTCCCCAGAATGGGTGTAGAACCTGGCAAAAGCAAGAACAAGGCTGCTGGGAACATGGCCAAGGACATGAAGTCTGTCTTGGACAAAACGTGCAAGGCGCTATTCAAAACTGCAGAGCAGATGAAAGACAGGGCAGAGCGTAGATGCTCTAAAGCTCCTGACTACAAAGTCGGCGACCTGGTCTGGTTAGATACTGACCACTTGAAGTTAAAAGATCGGCAGTCTAGAAAACTGACCGAAAAGTGGATTGGTCCTTACCGGATTAAGGAAGTCAAACCTAATGCGGTGGAGCTGGAACTCCCAAAACAAATGAGGGTAGTACCCACGGTCAATATTAGCTGTGTGAAACCTTACACAGGGCCGCTACCGGGACAGCGTGTAGACCGGCCCGGACCGGTTATAGTCACCCAGGAAGGTGAAGAAGAGTTCAAAGTTGAACAGGTGGTGGATGCACGCTTGAAGCGTGGTAAATTGGAATTCCTAGTCCTATGGAAAGGCTATGGAGACGAGGACAGAACGTGGGAGCCAGAAGCCCATCTGGATAACTCCCGCGATGCTGTTCACGAATTTTATTCTAAGAACCCCTCAGCTCCTAGGAAGCTTAGAGGCATGGATTCAAAACTTTTTAATTCCCTTTTTCAAACTATGCCCAAAAATTTAACTACCACCTCCGGTATTTGGTCTCACCTGGAAGTCGAGCCTTAGAAGGGGGGTAGTGTTACGATAACACAATTTTCGGACCTTTCCTTCATTTTCATTCTCCGCTTTAACCTTGTATACTTTAGCTTTCACACATGGTGCCACGCGGCACTTCCCCTTTTGTTCAAGGCTCCTCTTTCTCGCGCCGTGTTGCCTTCTTCTTATTTTTAGATACAACTCTCTCACACAGTGGAGCTGGTCATGCGGGCTAGGCCCCATGACATCATCAGCCACTGACTTTACCAACTGTACAGTACATAAGTACAAACACTCTGTATTAGTATATATACCCCAATAGATCCAGGAGACTCCTCAGCAAGTCCTCCTGTTGTATACCAACAAACTCTCTGCAGCTTAAGGGGTAACCACTCCCTCACCACTACCTTTATAGTGTGTTCTTGTGTGCGCCAGAGTAACTAACTCTTGGTTGTTACACATTCCTTCCTTCATATTCTTTCTTATTCTCTTTGCACAGCTATACTGTGCATAGCCTACCTTTCTTTTACTATATAAACCCCTGTATTTTACCTTGTAAAAAAAAAATCCAATCCAGACTTCTTCTCTAATCTCAAGTCCACTTCTTACTGCTACTTGTGATCCAGTGTGGTCACAACACTTCCCACTGCCACCACTGTTAACTGCTGCCATTGTCACCCGTCACTTTTGAAAGTTATTGTCATCCCTTTTGATTAGAGTCCTTCTGAGCACTACAGTCTGCGCATCAGGAGCCTGCAACCACTGGGAACCTCATCACCTTATCACCTCATTGTTCTCAAATCTACCTTACGCTACAATTAGCAAGGTAGTGCTCGTCTATACTCTTTATAAAACACCTACCTTCTACATCCCAACTATCCCTTCTCCTCAAAACCCACACCCATACATCTCTGGGTTTGACTTTGAAGGATCGTCATATATACCACCCCACAAATAACCAGAGCACCCACTGTTCTAGGAGGCAAAGCCTATAAACAAGTTCCATGGAATCTGGGAGGATTGTGTGTTAGTTTGTTTTGTGTGTGGTTTTCTAACTACAGTTCTCATCATCAACAGCGCCAAAATTGTTGCACCCTCTAAATGGTGCGGCTACCGCTTGCTTAACCAATGGATTGCCACAATCAATTCAGCTTTCATAACATGATTCTTCCCAGCCGAACAACTTTGACCTCTTTCCTAACCTACTCCACTTCATTCTATCGCTCTACAAACAATTCTTCTTACAGCTACTCGGCTATGCACTTTTTCTTCCCTCCCTCCCTCGCAGCTCTTCATCCTTGTTTGTTGATGCCAGAAAGGCAAAAATCCTTTCACTCATAATTATTAAATAAACAAATACAAATATTCTTCATTTATATTGATTTTACAAATATCAATTCGGTGAACCCACAGTCTTCAATAAATATTACACGGAAGTGACACTCAAAGATTGACTGTTTGGGCTCCCACCTCCGGCAATATCCGAATCCCTCGTAAACATATATTTTTCCTGGCACTGATGTTCAAATGCTGGTATGGTTGACTCCAGTTGCACGAGTCTTTCCCCTTTTTCCCCAACGAAAGGGAGATATATCGAAGGGAAAGTGATATCGCAGACATGCAGGTAAAAGAGCAGTTACGAAGTGTAAGCTTGGATGTTGTGTTATTTTTCTGGCGGTTTGAGGCCCGGACATTCCTCGTGCAAATGGAACTGCGGTGATCCTCCACTTGCCCTCGATTCCTGTTATGCCCGCCTGGGCCCCATGCCTTGTGTTCCCTCGCGCGTCTCTTTGCTATCTCCACCATGTGCCTTGCTAACACCCAAACTTCACATCTATACTGATGTCATCTTCCTAAATGTGTTGACTGACTCACGCTGTTCGTTTTGGGAAACACTGAGAGCATGGTGAGGCTGAGGCCAAGGGTTCTTTGGACGAGTTGAGAATAGGCCGACGTCATACTGGGGCGTCTTATTTCCATAACTCTAGACGTCATCGAGCCCAAAACATTGCTTATAAGCCCCAGTGAAGGACGAAGATAAGTACATATCTTCATAAAGCACACATCCCCATATACAATATAAACAAAGTCTACACTCATCTCACTCATATAAAGCTTCTAAACTTTTAACTACATCATGGTCTGTGATATGCCTGCGTTATTCTGAATCATCGTGCTTACACTTTATGTGTTACAGGGTTCAATTATCTCTGCTATCGGCCATGGTATTGAGGTCGTCATAATGGCTGTTGCTGGCCTAATCATGGCCATCGTCGGTGCTGTTACGACAGTCAGTATAGTCACCAATAAATCATCGTATTAAACTAAAATAAAATTCCATTCTCAGATTATCGTCACGATATTTGATGTTATTCTCGACATTTTGTGCTGCAGATGCTTCGGATCTCGCAGATCAGGCATGCGCACAGGCAGAAGAGGGAGAAGAGGAGGGGGACTCGGAAGTAGCGGAATATACTGAGCCAGTTCTCGTCATGACTTTTTCGATATACCCTCATGACCTAGAGACGACCCACCAATGCTGTGAAAGCATACAAGAATTGATATGTACATGATAGACTTTTACTTTTACATTTACTGTACCTGGGCCACATGCCTCTTGCTAATATCTCAATTCATTGATTTATCTGACTATAAGTTTCATACATTTCTCGAGGAAGCTGAAGTGCCTGAGCAACAAACTTTACAATACTCAACGTCCCAATCATATAAACTATTCCGAAAAGGTAGACCGGGACGATTTTGGCATTTTCTCCCGAACTACCGTGACCTGCACCTCGATCCTCGAGGTATACTATATAAAACCACATTCTCTTCCCAGACAACCTATCTCTTATATCAGCTGAGGAGAAACTTTCCTATACAGTCCCTTCCAGAATTACGATGATCGAAACGATCTACATTGCGAGACATGGTTAGCCGCTTTCTCGGGTCTACCTCCTCACATTGATCTTGAGGAACGGTTCCGACAGGCTTTAGATTAAATTGGGTGACTACAAACTGGTAAAGACTTCGTACATTGTTTATTCTTGCCTTCAGTGACTGACGGCAGTGAAGGAAAAGTGTAACAGGCCTTCCTAGAGATCCACCTTTGGCTGCCTATGGCGAAGTACAGTTTCAGCAACTTCATGATCATTTTATCGTAATATTGACTATCTCCTTCAGACGCAAGCTCAAGAACTCGCCGCATATTTTTCCTCGTTACCAGCAGAGAAACGTCCGACTGCAATATTCTCCTCCCCTTACTGTCAGTCAATTATTCTCACCGATTGACTGTTCGCTTTAACAGATCCCATCCACAGACCGCTGCCTACAGACATCGAAGCCTACCTCTCAGTCCCTTGATGTCCCAATCTACGTCGAGCACGGTTTGTCATCCATCCTCCATCAGAGATTGACACATCCTCATAAATGAGCTGTAGGTCTTTCCGAGTGGTATTCTCCCGTAGCTGCAGGCACCGGCTTGCACCCACGTCCATCCTCCGCTTCGACTCTCAAGACTCACTTCCCCGAAATCGATCCATCGTGGTCTTCCATATGGTATCCCTCTCGCAGAGGAGAAGACGTGGATGAAATCCATGATCGCGTCGATGGCCTGTTAAAGCTTCTCGTTTCCGAGGTAGAAGAACGTTTTCAGAACAAACATACCCACATTCTACTCGTCAGTCATGCAGCGACATGCATCGCACTCACCAGGGAACTGATCGGCGATCGGGAGCTTGCACTGAGAATAGGGTGCTGTTCTCTGACAGAGATGGTACGGAAAGAAGGTGCCGGTGGGGTTCTGGGAGGTTGGGAAGCTAAGAGCCTTGCTGATGGAAGTCATTTGCGTGAAGGTGCTTCGAGGGACTGGGGTTTCGAGGATATTCAAATCACGAATGGCAAGGTGAGGAGTATTTCGACAAATAATCAAATCTAGAAAGCAGACTTACCACTACTATTCAGGTCATTGACGATGTGGGGGTACCGGGGACAGAAAGCGAAACAGATGATAACTCTGGGCCCCAGCCACAGCGTAGCAGCCTATAGATTATACTACTAAGAATGACCTGCACTATAGATTTGTTTGATTGCAATCAAATTCATTTCAATTAAACATTGTGTCATTTTTAGTAGTTCTCTCCTATTATAGAAATATAGAGAGGATATTACTTACCTTGAGCAATCGCATCGTGTGACTTCGTACGCTTGATTTTGCAGAGAGCTTATTGCCACTGCAGTACAGTTCAGACTTGACGGAGAAGCAAAGCACACGCTTAACTATATGAACACCACAGCTGATGTTTACAAAACTAAGGTCAATGAGCGAAAATTTTCATATATATGGGCTGGCTTGGAAGTAATACTCCAGACAACGATTGCGATCATTAATTACTTCTCGAGTCGCGTAAAGGGGTTAATTCGAATAAGACCAATAGTAAGGTGATTGATACCTGTATTATTCTCGTCTGTACCCACTGGACCCTTGTGCTGAGGACTAACATCGACTCGCACCTAATCTCTGATGACCCCGTACCAACGTTGTTCGGGCTCTGGCATTGTTTGATATTTTTCGTCTAAGAAAGAAATATTGAATCAGAGCTATAGAATGCTTATGACTACATTGATGACGAATCTGTCACATATGGAATATAGTACATACCTACTGAATGTGACCGCCAATCTTTGGATGTACGATATCAATCCAGTTTTGCTGAACTTAGCAGTGTCTGGAGCATGTTCATCACTGCATGAAACTCCTCTCTCTCGCCATCACTCAGCCCCGACAAGGTATCACCCCCAGACGATTGCAACGCAAGACCAACGATGACATTACGCCGATAGAACTTCAACGGTAGCTGATCTTCGAAATTCCATATGATAGTAGCTGCCTGGGCTGCATAGATCGAATGTAAAGCTTGCATGTGTTCTGAGGGGCCGCTGCCTAAGAGCGGGGTGAGTTGGACGGCAGGCGGAGGAGGAGGAAGTGGGTTGGGGTTTGATGCATCTGGAGGAGGAGCAGGTATTAAAGGTGTTGTTGAGGGTATCGATGTTTGAATCTTGATTGTGATGGTTTTGTCAATATACAGGTCCCAGAACGCGAAATCGGTCGAACTTTACCAAATTGCCAACTTTGCCCTTCTGGCTAATAAGCAGGAGGATACGATCCGCAAACTCTTGCAGTACAATCTCGGTACGAAGTCCATTCAGTTCCTTAGCGGTTTGTAAAACGTTCAGCATTTGGCCCGAGCAAACAGATTAGTATTGTGGTAGCAAGTGTAGTAGGGAATTTAGCCCAGTCCTTTCTGTAGAAGCGTGGGAATATTCCACCATATCTGCGCAAAGAAAAAGCAAAAAACAATGATCTGACCCTGGCTCGAACAGGAGACCTTCTGTGTGTTAGACAGATGCGATAACCAACTACGCCATCAGACCTTATATATATTAGAGAACCCATGCGAATCGAGGAGACTGAATCGACCACGATTTAATAAAACGAATGTCCATCGTATCCTTGAGCATGTTTAGTATCATATCACTGTACAGAATAGTTCTCCGATTTTCTTATCTCCCGCCAGTTTCGAGTGAGTACATGTCTTACCACATCCTCTTCGTTACAACCACCAACGGCTTCCTTGCCATCAATGCCTCTGGCGGCATCATCTCCTAGATTCAATTCATTGGGTCTCCTTTCGCCGTACTCCCGGGGCCCGGCTGACGTATAGTAAGCGTTACTTGCTTGAGCGATTGTATCGGCTCCTCGACAGTCGGTTGGTATAAATGGCTGATTGAGCGGAGTGTATATATACGACAGTGTCATTGGGGCAGGATGCTGTTAAAGGTCGTGGTCCTTATCAAGGGAAAATAATCATCACACAGACATAGATGATTTGACTTACAGCAGTGATCTCGTGCAGATCTCTTTGTATCGTGAGGCAGAAATCATCAATGTCTGGAAAGCATAAAGAGTTGAAGGGTGTTATCCGGCCACTTTTGCTTAGAACATACCAAGGTCATTAGGATCATAGTCAAAAGGGTTTTCTCTGGCCGCCGGAAATTATATTAGTTCGAGGCCATGTTAAACAATGGGGAAACGTACATTTCCTGCCCTATCTCCAGAAAACCGAGGAATAAAAACGAGGCAAATGTGGTGGCACTGGCGAGATATGAGTTTAAATCTCGTCCCAACTTTAACAGTGGAAATGAGTCGAACATACGGGATAGATAAGTATCCGAAGGTGCTATATAACTGAAACTAGTAACGAGATGCCCCTCAGACTTATGTCATGCGTCACGAAATTTAAGAAGTGGAACGTACTGGAAGGAAGAATAAATATAGCCTGTATAGGGTGGAAAATAGCATAAGTTCATTACTTAGAGGCGGTTATTCGTAAGGATATTGCTCACCAAGTTGATATCCTCAGATGGACCTGATAGGCGAAAGGAAGAGGGCTTGTTCGAACTCTCTCCAGATTTGCAAGTGAGTCCTGAAGCATACAGATGTTATTTGCGAACATCGTCGCAGCCGCCGGTTGGAGAAGTCCTTGAGCAAGAAGATGCGCAAAATACGATGAGAGATGGAGGATGAGCTCGAGTGGGACGTTTCCATGTTCTTCAGGAGGTGAACATACAGGTGATACACCAGTGAGATCAGCAGCGGAAGTACCAGTAGGAGAAGAATGGCAAAAATTAGCGGATTTGAAAAATGGGGACTTGGAAAGGAAAGAACGAAATTTTCCCTTGGGCGGATTCCGTGCAGATTCAAGTGGGTGGGTGCAAGGAATGGTCTGGTACCCTTTCTCGACATCAGACGTGTTCGTCCGCCTCGAATGTATTTCAGTGGTGTTTAGTATTGGGGCACCTGCTTCAACGTATCGTGAATCCTGTAAAGTCGAGGATCTACCCACAGACGGTAACATAGTTCGTTCCGAGGAGTGATCAAGATTAGCAGCATTGCGTTTATACGTTTTAGCGGATGTAGATGAAGAACGACGCCTTGAAGGTAGCACATCAACATGGGAAGCGTGCTGTGAAGCGTATTTCGGCAAGAAACATATGAGTGGGAAAAGGTCTTCATAATATATCCCAAGCTCTCTACGAAGAGAATGCTACATCAAGGAAAGTCATCAGAACGAAGAGTTTATTTTAGAGGTAGCATAAGATGGTATCATGGTTTTAATGTTACCTTGACTGCAATTGAGAATGCTTGTAACTGTGTAAGACGAAGTTTAGATGCAGTTCCGTGATAACACATGCAACAGACCTACCAGATTAATCATGGTCTTTTTCTCGATTGCTGCTTCCGTAAAAGACAACGCAGCACCGTTTATCTTATCCTCCCGATGAAAAGGAACATGAATCCAGATCTATCGATCCACAAATGACTCTGTCAGATACAATGCTGTATATTATCATGCATAGGTTGAGCTCACCACTTGCGCAAGGTTCCGCGAAGCAATAAATATGCTCGTCCATAACCTTCGTCCTTCCTGATATCTTTTTCCCCTCGGGTGGTTAACAACGGACGGATCTGAAAACCACTCCAGGACGAATACCTTTCATACGCGGACGATGTCCGAAAGGACAGGACTAGGGCAAGAGCAGTTCCCAATACTGTCAACATTCCGTTGGGAATTTCTAGAGAATGGCTTGTTTTTGCTGATACTAACGACACCACTACAGTTCGGCCATGCTCAGTACCACTGAATTCACACCTCAACTTGGGATAAATAAAACTCACTCGTGGCAATGGATGTGAAGCAGACTACACTTAGCCATATATCCTTGATGACGGTTGCTCTGAACCTAAGAATAGTCCATTTCGTCCAATTGAAGAAACCAAAAGAGCCTGAAAGCTTGGAAACCATCTCAAAAAGGAGAAGAAAGTGAGACGCCGTAGGACTGTCATAGACCTCGGACCTTATGATATAAGAGTAGAAAGTAAGGAAAACACACGGCAGGTGTTTTACATGCAAGAGACGGCGAATTGTGTGGAGTTGGTTTTCTTGGCTTCAGGGGAAATTAAATAAAACCCTCGCTAAGTGAACAACGTGTTTGCAGCATGTTGAACTATTGCCACAACGTTTACCATAAGCATCGTAGAATCCATGTCATGGAGTACACTTACAAAGTTGAATGAGGTGCAACAAGGCAGCTACTGGATAATCTTACATTGAGGAACAGGATAGCAGTCATATACTTGATAATAGTTCTTGATTCACGTAAAAATACAGAAGCTTTTACACGAAAGCTTGGATATCACCATGAGCGCATGTTTTCAATATAACTCATTATCAAGGCAATCCTCTTCCCGAATTGATTGCGTTGGCGACCTGACTTGTGTTTGGTCGGTTGAAAGCGTACCTAGCCAAGCCATCTTTATCAGCACTATTCCCATGGGTGCGACGGGAGCTCACCTTTCGTAACTGTCAAAATATAGCTGCTCAGTACTGCATGTTTTCTTGAAACTCGGATGCTCAAATAGCCTGTGCAACCATGAGTGGAACTTATCACCAGGAGGAAATTCAAATCCTCTATAATGTTTCAGGACGTTAGAAGCTCTGAATACCCCTAAAGACGTCGACTTCAGCAGAAAGAAGACATATCGTTGAAAGATCACGGACAAGGGCTGGCCATAACATCCGCCCATCCTAGATCGCGGCCCTCTGTCCATAGCCCAGTGCCTCCGACCTCTTTCTCAGAACGCTCGAACAAAGCAGTGAGGTGTTCTAAAGCAGATTGAAATTCTTTGCCCGCTTCAATTTGAGCTGTATTGTCCTGAGCCTGGAGATAGCGATAGAACGCAGGAATCAAAGTACGATTGATGTGGTCTGATTGCAAACGGACTAAGGCGCGCGCATCTGTGAGAATATTATAAATATAGCAGATTATCCACAATACGAGAACGATGCATCACATGGATCAGAGGATGGGGGAAACAGGTGTTTGGACGAAGATGAAGCAAGGCTAAAAATGAATCTGTCAAGGCATCATTCAAGGGACGAGGCGCTCTCATGCCCACTCTTCGATATATTCCATGATAACAGTACTTTCGTTCAAAGCCCGAGGAGGAGAGTAATCATGTAGTTTCAGAGCCGGAACTAAGCCTTTGGGCGAGACATCAAGGAGCTCTTTTGGTTTCTTGTAAGGGTCCACTTCATCTACGGTGATATGCGGTCAATAAGACAGTAAAGATCATATGGTCAATATTTTGCTAACGATACTGCGTTTTCAGAACAGTCAGTATAAGTCGTTCAAGTTATAGATACGATTATTAAGCTCACTTTGTAAGGAACTTCGAGGAACTCCAATGCAACCCATACTCTTTGGACAAACGGACAAAAGCAGCTTCCAAAGAGAGTTATACTCTGATCCTTCGCCCGCACCTGCGCTGTCTCGAGAGCGAGCCCAGTACATTCATTGTGATAGTGTTTCCCAGAATCTGTGTTTGCAGACATGATGGTAGATTTGAAGAAGCTCAGCGTGAGTACTGTCTGAGCGCTTTTAGGAACATCTACAGAACAAATGGCGTCATTGCTTCAGTGTAAACTAAACCATACGCAGGATAAATATGCTGTAAACCAAGCCTACCATAATGCGACGAGTGTGTTACTGTGTGTGTTGGGTCACTAGGACGAGAATCCGACAGATCTAAAGAAATTCTAAGAAACCACCAGACGAAACCCCATACAAACCAAAAGTACGCGTTGTGATAGTCTATAATTACTAGCAGCAAAAGCAGGTCCAAGATCAGGCAGCTAGGTCATTGGAAGAGCCACGACGTAAATCCTATGTATTCGGATTAAGTTGAATGGACATGAAGTCGTCATGTGAAGTGATATGCAAAGGATTGTAGCCAAGACTCAGATGAACGCATATAATTGAGTCCAGGCAAAAAACTAGGGTGATTTGCTAGTAGATTCTATGTTTGAAAACACCGCATACGCCGTAGTGACTGCGCATGAGGATTAAATGAGGACAGCCAAGAGGGTCGCAGGGCAGAAGGGTATGATGACTGATACTCCGGAGCAGATCCTCGTGTAAGATGTACTGCGGCTTATTCCTCCTCTTAATATAAAAGTATGAGTGGACGATGGAGTCAACAGCAAGACAACAAAAGGACGAGCTAGAAGGCAGCTCACAGCTTCAGCAACACAGCAACGCACAGCAAAATAAATGGTGATGGTGACGCGCAGCCAACCTGTTTCGAATTTTGTGTGGCGCTCACAAGGGCGTCCTGCCAAAACAAATCACTCCAAGCTACCCTCACTTGTCTCTGAGCCACCTTCACATTCTCCAATGCAAGCTATACGACTACAAAGGAAATATCCTGAGGTATCTCAGGAAGAGATGTTCGATCTCATCAATCGCTTCAAGTTAGTTTCCGTAGAATCCTGGACGCTTTAGTAACTGAATACATGATTTATAGTGCGATTGATACTGAAACTCCCGGGCGTATAGACAAATCAGCCGTACTTCAGTCTCTCCAAAGTAGTGGGGAGTCTTACGACCGTGCCCGTGAAACCCTTAAGCATGTTAGCGTCGACGCTAGTGGTAAAGTTGAGCTGGAGGATTGGGTAGAAGTGAGCGCTTTATGCTCATGATGTCATTCAAATCTAACATCAGGCTATCCAGCTGAATGTTAAGATGCGTACTCAGAGTCACACCACTACTTCAAAGGCAGGAAAGGTCACTGTACAAGGCTCTAATGCCAATGTCAGTCACACAATCAACGATGATGAACGCTCGGAGTTCACGAATCACATCAATGGAGTGCGTCGTTCGAGCTCACTTCCAACTACTGGTTTATATCATTTTACAGGTCTTAGAAGGCGATCCCGATATAGGATCTCGATTTCCAATACCTACTGACACAATGCAGCTCTTCGATGAATGTCGTGATGGTCTCATCCTTTGTAAGCTCATTAACGACTCCGTTCCCGATACAATCGATTTGCGTGTTCTCAACAAACCCAATGCGCGCAAACCGCTTAATGCCTTCCAAATGACGGAAAACAACAACATTGTCGTTACTTCAGCCAAGGCTATTGGCTGTTCTGTTGTCAACATTGGTTCCACTGATATTGCTGAGGGTCGAGAACATTTAATTCTGGGTTTGATCTGGCAAATCATACGCAGAGGTTTGCTTGCCCAGGTCGATATCAAAATCCACCCCGAGCTATACAGACTTTGTGAAGATGGTGAAACCATTGACGACCTGCTTCGCTTGACTCCAGACCAGATCCTATTGCGTTGGTTCAACTACCATCTCAAGGCTGCTGGTTGGAAGAGAAGGTATGTTTTTTGTTTCCAATTTGAGTACTACTTGCAGCAACTTACGATGCTTGCACTCTACTAGAGTAAACAACTTTAGCCGCGACGTATCTGATGGAGAGAACTACACTGTCCTTTTAAACCAGTTAAAGCCTGATGAATGTCCTCTTGCTCCACTGCAAACGAAAGACATCCGAACGCGAGCTGAGCAGGTAAAGCCCCTTTGTATAGATAACTCGAAAATATCCTTACCAAACGCAGGTTCTCCAAAATGCTGCCAACATTGGCTGCCGCAAATATCTTACGCCTTCTTCGCTCGTCTCTGGAAACCCCCGTCTTAACCTTGCCTTCGTGGCAAACCTATTCAACACCTGGCCTGGCCTTGCACCTCTTGACGAACAAGAAGCCAAGGATTACGGTGCTGTCGAGGACTTCGATGCTGAAGGAGAGCGTGAGGCGCGTGTATTCATGCTTTGGCTCAATTCTCTTGGAGTTGAGCCAGGGGTGTTCAACTTGTTTGAGAACCTCAAAGATGGTTTGGTCATCCTTCAAGCTTTCGACAAGATTCTTCCTGGATCTGTTATTTGGCGCCGGGTGTCAAAGCCGAAGCTCGCTCCTGGACAGTCACAGGCGCCGCCGTCCATGATGGACGGTGAGGAAGAAGAAGATATTGGTGTCACACCTAACCAGTCAAAGCTTTCCCGATTCAAGCAGGTGGAAAACACGAACTACTCAGTGGAACTTGGAAAGCAGAACGGAATGCACCTAGTTGGTATTCAAGGTGCTGATATCGTTGATGGATCCAAGACGCTAGTCCTCGGTCTCGTGTGGCAATTAATGAGGTGCGTGAGCGTTAGGCCCTGATAGGCCATCATTGCTTACTGCCTGCTGTTTGAATAGATTGAATATCACGAAGACTCTCACTTCCCTCTCAAAATCCGGACAAGGGCGCCCAATCAGCGACACAGAAATGTTGAAATGGGCAAACACCACCGCACAGAAAGCCAAGCCCACCGTTAGAACCATTAGGTCGTTCAAAGACCCCTCTATCACCACTGGATTGTTCTTCTTGGATCTTCTAGAGGCTATCAGGCCTGGTATTGTTGACCCTGCGTTGGTGATTAACGTCAATGAGAGTGGAGACTACGAGGAACGACGTCAAAATGGTACGTCTTTTTGGTAATACCCTGAAAGCTACCCCACTAAATACTGCTTTTTCATAGCGAAATTGGCTATATCCATCGCAAGAAAGTTAAACGCGTTGATTTTCCTAGTACCTGAAGATATTGTTGACGTTCGCTCACGCTTAGTATGTTTTCCCGTTATTGCCCTGAACATCGGTTAAGTATTAATTTTGACTATCATAGATCTTAACGTTTGTGGGCAGCTTGATGAGCATTGCACAACAGTAATTATGGCTCATAATGGTATGTGTAAAGGGACTTGTTTTGTTGTACGAGCGGTGTACTCTACTCTGTATCCCTCATTTTCTTTGCCATGCTGATGATTATCTCATTGTGCGGACTGGATGTAGTAATGCTAAGAACAAAAAGGTGTTTTGATTGCTGTAATGACATGAATTTATCCGTTTGATGTCCTTCTAGAAAGCTGAAGATAAACATGTTAATCCTAGATAAGCAGATTTCCGTTGCCATAAGTTCCCCGGCCTGTCATTGGGCTGATACTAACAGGGATATATCTTACGGAGACCGCCACTGTCGCCCAGCAGATAATATTTTACGCAAAGAAAAATTAGTTTCTGTACGCCAGGTACACGACGCATTACTATATACTGACTATACACGTAAATTCACTTCATTAAAATTATAATACAGGAGGATGATCCCTTACACATATTTATTGTGCTGCGACTGCCAATGTGTGAGCAGCACGTTACGGTGCCCCATATCTTAGCTGTGAAAAGTTGTTGTTTGACGATCACCAACGTGAACGGAATGAGAGACTCACCGGGGGCCAGGTCTGTAAGGATCGGGAGTGGTCACAAATTTGAGGTCCTTGAAGAATTCAAGTTCGCCCTCCATACAAGGAGTGCTTAATGAATTTCACGCGGTAGTCCTCGGCAAATTTCTTGCGAGTGTAGGGTGTTCTTTTGTTGCGATGTTGACTCGTAACAAATAATATCATGTCATGATTTTTGTATCGAACGGCTAAGGTTCATGGAACAAATCTTTATTGAGACGTTTAAGAGTTGTCTCAGCAAGCGAGCTTTGATTTCCAAAGGTGAAGTGGGGAGGTTTTTTTCTGGGTCCAGGATGTAGTCCCAGCTATGTAAACCATTACCCTGCAAAGAAAATACAGCTGTAAGTAGAAATCACTGTATGATTTAGCGGATGAACTCACTAATTATTGAGCAACAGCTAATATAATGATTATATTAACCTACTGTTGTTGGTTGGGACCCATAATCGTGGCTTCGTTTACATAGGACAATTATGGTTTATTTGGTTATCAGTGTTCTTGTGAGACCATACATATGACCTTACGGGAATCTCACTAGTTCGCTGCCTCTGATGTTACCCCCCTCAGTTGAAATTCGCAATTCCTCAGTATCTGGGAGGGGGATATGGGCGAAGGAGAAAAAAGAAGCAGGTGAGCCCCTACGGCGCATTGGAGGGACTACTTTTTTGAAGTGGCTGCGAAGGCTCTATTTTGATATCTGTTAAACCGCATATATCGGTGCTTTCGAATCAGTCCTTGCATACCCACTGTTCATCGTGTTGTGGTCCTGCTCCGCCGTCAGGCTTGAAAAGATGCGTTAGGTGCCGTATGGTGTGGTATTGTGACGTCGTACGCCTTCATCTTACGCTATGTTCTGTGGAGCTCTGTCATGATAATGTCATGTCGTAATAGAACTGCTCAAGTAATGATTGGACCTTGCACAAACTCGAGTGTTCTGCATTGAAAAAATGGTCTAGTTCAGCACCTTCCCCTGACGTCGCGATCCCTAGCGATGCTGTCCGGTGCCTAGGTCGGATATTATGGAAAAGACGAGCAGAAGGTCCTGAAAGCATATGGGTATCATCATTATCCGTTTCTTTCTGTTTTTCTTTACTCATCTGAACTTAAGGCGAAGGAAATTGACAGCATGCAGTCACGTATGCTGTCAGTTTTTATTGTTATACATGTTGATTAGCTCATTTTTTTAAAGATAGAGGATCATTGCAGCCGTCTGCCTTCGAAAGTCATACGCACCTTGCGCATTTTTTAGTTCGTTTTCTTGATCTCTCCTCTCCCGCGGAGTTATCTGAGTATGGCCTGTCAACCGCGGGAGACCTCGTGGATATTATATCCAAGGTATGTTCTTGACATCTCGCCTATTCATGGAGTTTAAGATCCCGTCGCTCTAGTTCATCACCAATACTTTTACACTTACGTCCTCGTCCTTGAGCGCCCTGGGCGTATCTGTGTCTCCACTTGTCGCTCTCATCAATCATTCATGCGATCCCAATGCCGTTATTGTTTATCCTCGATGCTCCAACGAACCTTCGACGGAAGAACCGCTCATGCAGGTTGTTGCTATCCGAGACATCGAGGTTGATGAAGAGGTGTGCTCTTGCAGCAACGTGTAGCACGCTTCTCAAATTGATATCTCCACTTCAGATTTTGACAGCTTATATTGATACTACGCTCCCGCGGTTCTCCAGACAGAAGTTTCTAAAAGAGACCTATAATTTTGATTGCCAATGCCCCAGTTGTACAAAATATTCCGGCGTGGACCCTCGAGAGTCTATGTGGTGTCCGAAATCATGCGGAGGCAAATGTGCAGTACCTACGGAAGGTAAGTAATATGTAACTTTGCAGCTTCGCCTCTAAGTTTATTTTTCTCACAGAAAACAGCCTCACTCGATGTGAAAAATGTCAGACCCCTGTAACGTCACCGGATGCTGTTCTTGATGTACTCCGTGTAGGACAAGAGGCACTTGACAAAGCAGTAGCACTCCGATCTAGAGGTTTGTTGTAAAATTTACCCTGATACCTAAATTTAACTCACTTTGTTCATTTATCAGACTTTAACAAGGCCAAGCAGCTGACGACCAACATGATTCCAATTCTAACATCCGCGGGCTTGACACCTGCCTGTCACCCGCTATTGGCTCTGAACGAGCTTCATCAATCCCTCTTAGTGTCTGCCTTCTCCTCCAATCTCACTCAAAGTGTCCTTGATGATAGTGTTAGAGCAGCTGCGAAGTATTCAGCAGGGTTGTCATATGTTCTCCGCGAAGGGCACCCCGTTCGTGGAGTAGCTCTCGCCGATTTGGGCAAGTTGTTGGCTGTCGATGAACCTGAGCCTTCCACCTCAAATTCTTCCGGCAGAGACGCCGTATTCCCACCATCAGGTCCCCGTCGCCTGAAGTTAGCGCTGGAGACCCTAAAACAAGCGAGGACGGAGTTATACATAGGTTTTGGTCGTAAAAATGAGGGCGGTGAAGTTGGGAAATCTATCAGAGAGACTGTTGTTTCTCTTGAAAGGGAATTGGGAGTATGGAGTCAAGGTGTACGTAATGTCCTCGAGGATATGCCAAAACCTCTGAAGAGTTAAGCTTGAACGTGTTGATTTTTGTATGGACCGCCCTATGTCCAACTTTAGGACAAAGAGAGCTGGGCTCTCGTTGAGACTGATCTGTACCTCTCTTTCTACAGTTGCAGTAGTTCATTCAAACAAATGAGCTCACTAGTGAAGACATAACACCACGACATGGTCATGATCATGATGTCACCAGGCGCTCGACACGGCTGTTCTGTTTCCAGGTGGGACTCATCTGAATCATTCAATGATGTATGCCATAACTCACTTCAGGTAACTCACTTTCAAGGCACGATTGAATAATTAAATTCAGCTAGTCATTGGTATAACCCCTCTGTGCATTTCCCAGATCGAACAGACCCACAGATAGAACATTTTTGGTTCGTACTTGCTATATACAGATATATCAAGCAATCAGCTCATACCAAGCTTTTAGCACCTTCGTTTAAAAATCATGAGGTGTGCAAGCGATTACTCCACCGTTCTGCTCATGGTTCTGGCAAGACCAAAACTCATGTTCAGTTTCTTCCCACAAAGTGACATGTCCAGAGCGGATCGCTCCCCTGTCAATCACGGACTTATTAATCACGTATTAGAAGTAGTGTTGTTCAGTCCGATGAAAATCAACATCTCTGGCAGCGGTGTTTACATTCACCTATTGTTGAGTGCACAGGCCAGCCGGGTATAAAATCTGGTCGAATATTCACAGTTTTATCAGTTAAGCAACCTAGCTCAGCTTTCCATCCCAAACTATCCCGACTATCGATATCAGCATGTTCTCTCGTGTCCCTCTCGTTCTCCTCTATGTCTTGTTCGCGCTCACCGCCCTTGTAGCCTCCACTCCTACTACTACAGTAACAGTGGTATGGCCAAAGAAAATTGCATCTGTGTCGCTATTTTGACTAACCGCGTGAAATAGACTGCTCCAGCCACGACCGCCACCCAGCCCGCCAGTCAATGCAATACTGGTCCAGTTCAATGCTGCGACTCCGTTCAAGCGGTAGGGTTGTGTGTCATTGACAAGGATGTTGCTGCTGATGATAAATCATTAAATAGGCCAGCGCTCCCGCAGTCACCACCCTCCTTGGCTTGTTGGGCATCGTGCTCTCTAGCGTCGACGTTCTCGTCGGTTTGACCTGCAGTCCTCTCAGTGTGGTCGGCGTCGGCTCTGGCGCTACTTGCAGCGCTGAGCCCGTCTGCTGCGAGGACAACAGCTTCGTATGTCACCTAGAGTAAGGTGTAATTTGCATATCCCTGACTATTATGTTTTACAGAACGGTTTGATCTCCCTTGGTTGTTCGCCCGTCAACTTGAACCTCTGAAGGCCAAACAGTCTGACGGGTACAGTATCACGGGTGCCGTCAAAAAAATTGGGCGGACTTTCTTTCTGATGATGATGTATCTCTGCGTTCCTCGTGAATAATTATAACGCGATTCGTTCCAAGCTGCTTCCGTTCCCACTTCGTCCTCTCACGAACCTCAATATTTGGGTATGCCCCTTTGTATAGATCACAATGATGATCATAAACCAGGATCAGAACTGGAACTGGAACTTCTGTTCGATTGCAGGTAATACATTAAGTAGTCAAAAACTGGATATTCCATGCCTTCATCTTTAATTCCACGAGGAAAGTGGTGACCATTTATAAGCTAATAGCCAATTCAAAAACATCTACTTTACAACGTAAACACGGGATAAGCCAACCCGTCTTGCATCAATAACTTCTCCACTATTTTCATCGCTTCCAATACCTTTTCTTCGTCAAGTCGTTTCCCTACAACCTGTACACCCACAGGCAAGCCATGCATGGCTTTCGCATCGTACAGCTCATATACTCCAGCCTCCACTGTGTTTCTAGCTTTGAAGGAAGCTGGTAGCACATCTTTTGCGGAGTCTACACGTGTGACTGGAAGTACGCCTGCGGAGTAATCAAGCTACAGCCAGCGGCGTCATAATTGATATATTTTTCTTTTCTGTATCCAGCTTTTAGACGCACCATATTGAACAAAAATGTATAACCACATGCAATGAAACCTTGCTTCATCCCTCCGTGCGGGACCGCAGGTGTCGGGTTCGGTACAGTGAGGACGAAATCAATATCAGTCTCTCTCCACATGTCGAACCATGCCTTTCGATACTCCTCCCGTCTCGCTACAAGGGCCCAACACTCCGACACGGTCTTCTCGTGCCATGTTTCCATCAGCCCAGCAAAGACCTCATCACCACGAATGTATCTGAGGTACCAAGCGTACACGCGTTTGACCCATCGCGGGAGCGAGGCCATAAATTGCGCTTGAATGACCCCGGCATCCTGTTGATCACCGGTGCGTATAGGGTGGACTGATGTTTTGGCTGTCAAGATTATTACGATGAAACTTGAGCACAACCCATCAGCCTATACTTAGGACCTACAAGCATCTGCAAATAGCAACTGGGAGCCTGTCACGAACCCTTCGTATGGGCTGGGAGGTTTTCTATGAAGTGATATCAGCATATCAGCCAGATGGATGAGTCAAAATTACGAAGGTTTACATTGTAACAACATTGTGACCGTGAGCTTTCAAGGTACGTGCAACGATATCCAGGGCACGGTGACAAGCCGGAGAAGGTATTACGACACCATCGTCCCACATAATGCCCCACTTCATCGGTTTATCCGCCTCCAGACGAACGCTTCGCCAAGGCATATGCAGAGCCTGATACCCCATTGCCCAAAGGTTTGACCAATGCTAGCACAAGAAAAAGTAAAACAGCACCCACAGAATGATCATATTCCCAAGGCTTCATTTCTATCACAGCCCTGAAGAAAGTCTCTAAGTCCTCTAAGGTTCTCGCCATGGGACTGTGTACAGCTGGTACAAATTCTTGCCCTGGAACGCTCGTCGGACTGCCTGTCTTCGGGAAACGCCCTACACTGGCTCGAATGGCATACATCCCTGACCAGTGCGCAGGCACACGTATGGACCCTGCAACATCGGTACCCACACCAATTCTCGAGCCGCCACACGCAATCAATGCGCCCTCCCCTCCGGAAGAACCACCTGCAGTGTGTGCTTTGCTGAACGGATTCGTCGTGCGCCCGAATACATCGTTCCCACTCTCGAAGGACATGAGGGTGACAGGGACATTGGTCTTCACGAACGGTACTGCCCCAGCATCGCGTAGCAATCTAACCATAGCTGAGTCATCCTGGCGTGGTCGACCTACCCATGCAGAGTATCCAATACATGCATCCCACCCTTTCACGCCAATCTCATCTTTCAAGCTCACTGGCACACCCGCCAGTGGCCCATCCTTATTGCATCCATTTGCCCAATGTTCAGCATCACTTATCATGATCTCAGTGAGACAATTTGTCTCACGATGGGCTTTAAGTGCTTGTTTGCCGTATGCAAGTAGGATTTCCGTTGGGCTGAGCGAGTCGGAATGGACGGAAGATATGAGAGCAGAGATGGGGAGGGAAATCATGTGTGATTCCTGTGCTGTCAGGGGCTCGTGGTATACGGGGTTGAGGTCGTCGATGCGGTTTTGACGCTCTTGTTGCTTGGCCATACTAAGGAGGATGTTAAAAACTATGGACTCAGAAAGGTTCAAGTGTACTGACCAAGCGCGACGATGAGCTAAATAAGAGAATAGCATGGTGCTTTGGTCGATGTCTTCGAGGGTCGGGAAGCTTGCTACTACTACGTTGCACCTCACAAACACTCAACTACCGTCCGTCACGACAAATGAAGGACTAGAGTTCGAAGGGCGGCGAAAATAATCATGGTTGGTTATGTTCCATTGTCACTCCGTTCCCCTCGCAGCTTATCTACTTCCCATGGCCTTTAAACGAACAGAAGCACGGTGTTTGTGACGCAAAGATATGAGATTTGTCTTTTCCTGAGAATTGCGGAGGAAATCCCACCCCGGGCGAGGGTGAGTTCACACTATTTGACATCGTTGCTTGGGCGCCTGTGACATAGAATTAGATTGAACTCGATCTAAATCTGGAGAACCTTTGCTTTATGGGCTTAGCTATAGAATCACAGATAAGATATACATACGCCCTGATCAAGCCTGATAATACATACAACCAAAAAGACCCTTTTCCTCTCGTATTCAAGCATTCAAAAGTTGATATTCCATCCCCGCCTCTTTCATGAGCTTCTGCACGATTTTCATGCCTTCCATCACTTTCTCCTCTTCCAATCGCTTCCCGATGACCTGTACGCCGACTGGAAGCCCATGCATGGAGTAAGCATCATACATTTTGTAGTTCGAGCGCTCGATCCCGTTACGCGCTCTGAATGTATGCGCAGGAAGGGCATCTAGAGCCTTGTCGACGTGAGTGATAGGGAGGACGCCAGCTGTGTAGTCCAACTAGAGAATGTCACAGTTCAGAGACGGTGTTAGCCATTGCAAAACTAAGAGTACAACGCAAACAAAATAGAAGGGAACTGGGAAAGACTCACCAGATTGAACATAAAGGTATATCCACACGCTTTCCACCCATCTTTCATCCCTCCGTGAGGAAGCGCTGGAAGAGCGTTAGGGACCGTGAGAATGAAGTCGGGGCCACTATCAAAGCGTCCTCCTAGTTTCTTGTCTCGGCCCTCTGGTTGACTCGATTGCCAGCCCTGGACCCCAAAGCCAGTCCTCCATGCTTCGAACCATCGGGCCCTATAAGCTTCCCTCTGGGATATGAGGGCCCAGTACTCAGGTATGGTTTTGTGAGTAAGTGACGTTAAAAGTGTAGCACTTGTCTATGGGAAACGTTGACAAACAAAAGGAAGTCAGTCAAAATGAATGAAGAGAAAGTATACATGAGAGTAATTGCGAGATACACAAGTTCACGGACAGAGAAACACTCGAAAGATAAAATAATCAAAGAACCCTTACCTCATCTCCCCAAATCCTGAGCCAGAGTGCGTAAGTGTACTTCACGAATCGAGGTAATGCGAAGAGGAAGAAACCCTGTATCATCCCGGGATCGTTTACAGTGATCTTTGTCCACACGTCGGTTGTGCCGCCATCAATCCTAACGGTAGATTTAAGACCCAATAACCTCATGAGGGAGTTGGTGCCTGAGACTTTCAAGAGGATAGAAGCAATTGTTCCGAATCCTCTTGCAATTCCACCTAAAAGACCGTCGTCAAGCCACGATAGCAATCCACTCCAAAGTAACCAGTATCCCCTTGTTTTGAGGTGACGGCTGGCGGTTTCGCCACCATCTGCGATGAGGAGCTGGGAAGCGAGGTGTAGTGCTTGAAAGGGAGAGGGCGGGGAGCTAATAGGACAAAGAAGGGAAGTAAGATGATTAGTGTCTGGGCTTTGAAAGGCAGAAGGAAGGAGAACTAGAGACAGGTGAAAGAATAGTACGAAGTTTTGATGCTTCTCGCCGTATAAAGATATATATGATTGAGGAGGATAGATAAAATAATGAGGAGATAAACGCAGAAAGGAATAAGATTCATGGGGGAAAATAAAGAAAAGGCGTACATATCGACTACCTCGTGCCCATTCTTGGTTAGTACATCAGTGACCATTTTGAGTGCACGGCGACATGCGGGAGAGGGAGCAACTACACCTGTTTATCGGAGTTCCAGCAGATTAGTATTATGTAGCTAATGAAAAGGATACATAGAATAAAGGAGATGTATAGTTTTGAAGAGAATCATTCTTTGAACCAAACGAACCATAGATAATGAGGGACTGCCAAAGGTAGGCGATAAAAGAAAGGGTATATATAGTGCAAAACGATGCGAACTGTGGTATAGAACAAAACAAAACCAGGAGGGTAGAGAAATACGAACCGTCATCCCATATAACGCCCCATCTAATTGGTCGATTCTCTGGTAGCGTGACCTCTCGCCAGGGGATGTGGAGTACCTTGTCAGAAGTGTCAGCTGAGTTCAACAGGATGTAGCTAGCTTTTCGTGGCCAGTGAGGAATTATGGCCTGTGATCCTCGAAAATCAACTCTGTCGTTATATAACTACTGGACGAGAGATCATTCGCCATGGCCCAGGGCACTGACTAGTACAACCCGTACGTGACACGTGGGAAAGCGACTCACAGAGTGATCATACTCCCATGGCTTCATCTCCATTACTGCCTTCCAGAAGTACTCCAAGTCTTCTAATGTTCTAGCCATTGGACTGTGTGTTGCAGGTACGCCTTCCTGGCCGGGCATACTGCTTGCGCTACCTGTTTTCGGGAAACGAAACATGGATGATTTGATGGAGTATACACCTGAGCGCTTAGAACTAAGATAAAATCATAAATATGAGGTAAAGAAGAGTATCATACCGGAATTATGAGCTGGAGCCCTCACTGAGCCCGCTACATCTGTACCCACCCCAATTCTGGATCCACCGTACGCTAGCAAGGCACCTTCTCCTCCACTTGACCCACCAGGACCATACCCAACCTTCCATGGGTTGGTTGATCTGCCCCACACCTCGTTCGCACATTCAAGGGACAACATTGTAGTTGGAATATTCGTTTTAACGTATGGTACTGCGCCAGCGTCAAGAAGCAGCTGAACAAGACCACCGTGGAAGGGCATAGGATGGTTAACGAGAGGCGAATAGCCCATACAAGCATCGTATCCTGCTACTGCAACCATGTCTTTCAAGCTGACTGGTACACCAGCGAGAGGTCGACGGAGCTTGTTTGTGGAGGTGGATACTTGTTGAGCCCATGACTCGGCGTCTGATATGAGGATTTCTGTGAGGCAGTTTGTGTATTTGTGGGCTAGAAGAGCCTTTTTAGTATACGCTGTCAGGATGGAGGAAGGGAGGAGCGACGACGACTGGACGCCTTGCACTAGAGATGAGATGGGAAGAGAAAGAATACTGGCGTCTGTCGACGATAACGGTTCGTGGTAGATAGCTGGTAGCGAGCGAATGCGCTGGTCACGCTCAGACTGCTTTTGACGACTAAATATGGGCGTCACCGTTGTAATTCCAGAGTGTTCCATACCATTAAATTGTACTCACCATGCACGACGATGAGCAAGATACGAGAGCAACATGGCTATCGTAGCGCCAGGTGTGGGAGTGAGACGTTGCGCCTATGCAATTCCATTATATAGTGGATTGAATGGTCCCGTTACGGTATCATTGTACTCCCAGGTTTATCTTTGCCTGGTACTTATCAAAGGTGCACCAGCTGACCAGTAAACGCGAAGGAGAAATAAAAGTCCCAGTTAGGAAATCAACGTTTCCAACAATATGCGGATGTTTCCGCATGTTGACTGCGACATCTTGGACGCATTCACGTTCAAGTTGAAGGTTCGTGTATCCCAGACCTCCACGGTGTCTCTGCTACACACAAAATATTCATCGCGACAGCTATAGCGGTAAGTATGTAGTGTGCGAACATGATTAGGTGCGTTCTTTGAATCGAGTTCACGCTTGTCACTTGTGGTAATAATCTTATGCTGAAGATTCCAGGAAGGCATATCGTTCAAGCAGTCTTGCTTTTAGACTTGTGGCCCACGTAGAGAATAGAAATAAGTATGAATATCATGCTTGTGGCTGCTGATTCTACCATTGACATTAGGAGAATTAAGTGTAGTATGTGCTACTTAACTGCAGTATCGTATCGCCTATAACATAGATGCACAACTGAATAGAGAAGACATCAAGAACGGATCGCGACCAGAAGGTTGAAGAGACTCGGAATCAAAATGGAAGTTCCAGTACGATCTGTCACCACGGTGTATCAGTTGGGGGTCTGCAATAGAAGATTGAAGACTGGCTGACTTACCTCTGAAATTATTCTCTCAAGCTCTCTCTCCATCAAATTGAGCAATTTTGGAACGATATAAGACGATTCCATTCGGCAGACCGTACAAGATGCGGCTTTCTGCATGGCTGTGGGCACCTTTTCCTTCAGCGTTTCCACGCGTGGTCTTTCCTTCAGAACGGCGGCCGTGTCGCAGATATACTCCGTTAGCCAGCGTGGGCAGATTAAGGAGCCCAGCTGGGTGAAATCGCAGGTACACTTTCCTAATCGCGGCATCGTTGGGTATCCCGAGAGTAATCCGTCTAGCAGCCAATCCAAATTCTCCTGTATCCCAAGAACTGCCTCCTTGCACTTCGCGCTGTACTTCATCAACCCCACAAAAGTTCTCGCTGTAATCAGCTCCAGTCCTTCTTCGTCAGGCGGCTGTAACTGGCGCAAGGTGTGTTTTGCTGCCAGTCTAGTTTCTTTCTCCAGTTTGTAGTGGTACGCTATAGCGAATACAGCGACGGGTTGGCTTTCGAGGAAATGGGGGCCTATGAGCATTTTTGTTGCCACCTTTTCAACGCCATGCATGCCATACTTGGTCCCAGCTTCCAGTAGGCTTGTCACCTGTTTCAAGTTCTCCATTTGTGGCACATCCACCGTACCAGTCGGATAGCAATATCTCAGCACAAGGTCTAAAACCTGGCTATTCTCGCTCATCTGTATGACAGGAAGACCGTCCTTTGTTTCGTAGGTTCCGCTATCAGCTGGCTGAGGCAGATCGAACATTGCGTTGAAGAACGAGGACGAGAGCGAGAGTAGAAATTGGAAAGCGGGAAACTCGACATAGTCCGATGAGCGAAGAATTATATCTCCTTTCATGTCTTTGAAAGGATGCAGAGGAAATGTTCCAGGTTTGCGCGATATATAGTCGTTGGAGATGCTCATGATTACGGTCATGGTGTTCAATTGCTACAAGCTGTATAAGTAGTACGGAGGGTGTTTCGTTCCCTCCCAAAAAAGGAAATTTAGTTATCTTACCCATTGTGTGATTTGACTTCGCTGCGCTTCTGTTCTTTACCACGCTCTTCTTCCATGTCCACCAGGTTCGCAGTATAAGCAAGTAAGCTGCCACCGGCACCAGACACTTTTGTTGGGAATAAGTAACTGGTCTCAGATTCATTTCCATCCTCACAGTAACCTTGTTGAGACTACTGTGGCCAAGTTCACTCCCCAAACTGGAATATTGTACGAGAACTAACACTGTGGCCCCAGTCATCTTCAAGAAACCATCGCTTGTGTAAACATCTGGCGAGACCGTTTCTTTGGCCGTAGTTGTTCATTCGTCTTCACCTCTTCGCGCAGTATACGGGACTCGCCAACTTGCCAACGACAGAGCCAGCACTCACAAATTGATGCTGATTTCATCGTCATGCGAAAGGTGCCAACGATCGGTTTGAGTAAAAGGCATCCCCAGCCTGATCAAATTTATACCAGGCCCTGAAAATATCATCTCAATCCTCGACCTGAACGTCAGCACCAACCCTCTTGCTCGCTCCTTCACTTGTTTCGTTACGCACACCTCACATCCCCCGCTACAAGAAATCATTTCAGGTCTCAACCAATTTAAAAAAGATACTATTTCGAAGCTGGACAACTACTGCAGTTTGTTGTCATACTTGCACGAGTTGCCTGGATCACTTGAGTTGCTACACAATCCACTAGCACGGTATGTTCTCCGCTGCGTAACGCGATAGCGCAGGAGCGTGGCCTCACCGAAATATTCTACTTCCTTGGAATCCCTACATGTTTTTATTGCTACGGGAAGGCAACACAGGCGGGCGAATGAGAAGTAGTATCTGAGATCGTTATGTTAAATTGGGACACATTTTGAAGTTTCTTTCACCGATATCCGGTTATGCGTCCCACTTCTTTGCGTCTTGCCACTTGTAATTTATTCTTCTGCATTTTTTATACTCGCTCTACAAAACAATACACCATTAGAGTACTATTAATATTATCGTAGTTTATTTCAGCAGGTGTATCATATTACAGGCATGGCGTCGAGTGATTGATCATGGTGCTCCAGAAGGTATCGGTGGTTGATTTGTGTGTAAGTTGCTTTGATTCCATGGAGTATACTTTGCGGTTGGGGTCAATCGAAAATGATATCAGTGGTAAAGAATGGGCAGCAAAGACCCCTATGTGATTATCCACTATATAAACCATGTTGTGCTGCAAGGTTGCTATACTGTTTAGCTATTCATACACGTGATCTTTACAACTGTTTCGTTCGGTTTTCTTGATTCCAATCAATCATCTGAAGGGTATGTTCTCTTTCGTTTCTTGTCACTATTGCGCTACTTACTATATATTTGTTCTAGTGCTGATAGAACCTAGGTCCAATACTTTCGCCCAAATTTGTCGCAATTATGTCTGGCTCACGTACAGCTCAATACCCTTTCGATCACACCAAAGCAGAAGTTATTCTGCGCTCTTCCGACAATGTCGACTTTTACGTTTTTAAAACATTCCTCTCTCTCTCATCCACCGTGTTCAGCGATATGTTCGACATGCCACAACCAGAGGACAATGATTTCGAGACGCATGACGGTCTCCCTGTCATCCAAGTCAGCGAGGACAGTACGGTGATGGACAGATTGTTAAGATATTGTTATCCACAGATCCTGGTAGGAAACCCAAAGTTAGAGACCATCGAAGAAGCTACAAACCTCCTGGAGGCAGGGATCAAGTACGGTATGGATGAGATACAAAAAGCCATGAAGAAGGCACTCATCTCATCTCCTATAATCGACAACAATCCTACCGCCGTATATACCATAGCATGCCACTATAAATGGGACGACGGGGCTTTGGAAGCCGCAAAATACCGTCTACGACAGCCAAATTTACCCATTGATAGTGCCGATGTGGATGGTCTCACAGGTGTAGAGGTATTGAAGCTCTTGGACCACCATATCCGGTGCGCGGATGCTGCTCTCAAGCTGACAGAACCTACCTACTGGGCTGAGGTCCTTTCACGCATAAATTTTTGGTCATCTGTGATGCAGAAGATATGCGATTGTCTCCAACATCAACCCTATGAGGCAACGTCAATAATCAGGGGGATGAAGCCGTGGTGGGTAGTGTACATCCAGTCGACCTCCCTGGAATTAAAGGAGAAACCAAGTGGAGAAACATTGAGGAGAGGAAGAGAAAAAGCTATAGACAAATCGAATGAAATCGCTTGTCGTCCATGTCGGAAAACACTTACGACATTTATGGTGGAGTTCATAAATTTTTATGCGGACGAAGTGGACAGGGTGACCTCGATGGTGAGTTGGAGCATTTGTATTCTCTAGTGAAGCACTAAAGAAATAAATCGGATAGATAAGTCTGAATGCAAATGACAATGAAAATGATAGCAAAGTGGTTGGCGTCTGATTCTAAAGGAAATTTGCAGCTTTACACGGCTAGTCGTGAAGGAGTCGGTGCCCTTGCTTCCAGAGCTAGAATATCTTTCAATACTTATCATTACATGCGGTTAAACTACGTACTAGCGCCTACTTCATGAAAAAGGCTGAACGCCTGCACATTTTACTTTATTGAAATATATGAATATCAGTCAAATACACAATTCAAATTGGCACACGCACTGACTAAAATAGTTTCACCCTAAAAGATAGAACTTCAGATGACCGTTGGTGATCAATGAGTTGATTTCGCGCAACAAAAATTTAGAATGCTTCGAGAACGGCGAAGTCGCATGTTCTAAGCAACACCAAGTTACACCCACAACCATACACAACCACATGTGATGGCCGTACCAAGGGGAGGTCGGCAAAATCTACCGTCTTTCGCTAGCGTGACGCGGCAGGAAACGAACAAACCTTCGATGACTGGGCGGAAGCGTGGCGGCAAAAGTCTAGTTGTATGCATGTGCATTAATGACCAAATGGGACAGGAGAATTCGGTGCATACCGGGAACTCCCCATATATTACAGTAAAGGAAATGAGTGACTGTGATGCGGACGAGTTGATTGCAGTCAGTGACATTCTCCGCTGGTTACCTTCGTCGCATATTACAGTAGTTGAACATACAATTTGACTAGTCTTCCTTGTCGAGTGAATGTATACTTTCCCCAACAAAGTTATGAGCAACCAGTTTCTTATAATTTACGACACACCTATACCAACGCCCAAGTCAGACATATCTCTGCAAGCCCTGCAAGGTCATATGATAGTTGCAGACCATCCTGTTGGCGAACACGGCCCGGGTTGCAACTTGATAGTGGGAGGTGAAAACGTTGTAAGCTAAGGACTGCCAATGATGGTCGTGGAACGTAACACACCTATTTCACCGGTGGCATAAATAAATACGTAAATATTCCACAGGTCACTTTGGTGATTCTTTCTTTCTTAAACCGCGGACTTGTTAGGACACCATAGTCGACATATCTGGTCAAGAGTGGACGTGTCCTATTGTCCTATAGGGTAATCTAGATCAAGCCCTGACGGGGTGAGCGAGGCGCCGGCGCCGTGGCCTCATGTGGGATGAGAATTGAAAAGTGAGACAACTCGAGTAATGAAGTGTGTATGAGGCTGGCTGATAATCGTTACGGCGAATAATAGCGGGTGGGTGTGATAATAGTTACTTTGAGATCAGGGAAGACAGCATGAAATCGGAGAGAATCATATAATTAAATGGGTAATAGACATATCGCCGAGTGAATAAGCCGCCAAAAATTATGGTTGAGGCGTCGATACCGAGGACCATTGGGGACGGTGTTTAGAATCTCCGGAGAGGTTTAGATAAAGTAGTGTTCTAGGGAAGACCATGTTCGATGGGAGAGACTCGTGTAGTGAACTGTAAATGGATATATTGTGATTTGGAAGATTCGGGTACGAAAGGCCACCTACAGGAACTCGGGATCATTACCACTAGGCATTGACATTGCTGCTCGTTGAATCGGCGAGAGAAACCGCGGCGATGTACCGCGGAATGAGCCTAAGTTAAGCGTCAGCATTTTAGTTTGCTCAGTGGTTTAATTCGAGATTGCTACTGAACCGAGAGTTAATAAGCGATGAGACGGAATGGACAGGCAATACGAGATGGCGAGAGATTTAAGACCAGAGACGACGTGAAACCGAACCTGTCAACGTATAGGGATTTGACGCTGAGATACTTCGAAAATGCGGTATTATGTATACGGGTTGCTTGTTCATGCGAAACTTAGCATTCGAAAGCAGACTATATTAGATAAGTATCTAGATGCTAATGAAACCACAAGGTCCCCAATCAATGTAAAGAGCGTAAAAAAAATACTAAAAAACACCGCTACTCACACTACCGTACTGTCACGCTCTGCCTCCATAACATCCAATTCTTGTACTGTACCGCTGGTAGCTGAGGTCCGCACTAAGAGTTCCCCATCAACACCACCCATGCGCTCACAAATTCGAAGTGCCTTAAGATGAAAGTCCTCAGGTACTCCCTCTGCTCTTCCCGGAAGAAGGATATGAGGAAGCACGCGAGTATGGAAAACTTTATGTGCCACAGAGCCACCCTATAGACGACCATCAGTCATCAGGACGACGCAACGGAGGCGCTTAGAAAATCCAAGTAACAACTCACAAACTGATGATATATCCCTCCCATTACGGCCTGTACCGCATCTCCCATAACCTTATATAACCCTACGCTCTTCATGATTTTGGGATTTACTGCCAGCGCAACATCTAATTCTGCATCTGATACTTCCTTCGCCTTCGATTTTATTGATGCACGCAAAGTATCAGATGACACAGTAGGTGCCCAGCGTAAAGTACGACCCAGTGACCATCTTGGTGCTATATGCTCTCCAAGAAGATACGTATTGAGGGCGCGAGAAGTGATGCGTTCATAGTCGTGATGAGGTTTAGCACGGGATACGGAATGGAGAAAAAGGAGGAAGTATGTCTCCAGTACGCGACGACCTTTTCCAGAAAGCAATATGATTATAATTATAATAAATGACTAACTTTTCCAGTTAGAAGAAATGATTACACACCAACGAATCCGAAACGACCATTGTGGCCATGAACAGCATCTTTATGGCTGCCATGAGTCAATAACCGTTGGGCCAGTTCTGGAGGAAAGTTGAGAGAAGGAAATATGCTATCCAAATGTTCAGCAAGACGATTGCTCTCGTCCTGAGAATATCGTCCAGTTTCTTGTGAGGGAACGGGTGACGACTCGAATGTGATGTTTTCCGACGAGAGAGAGCGCGAGAATCTTGGGCACATACCGGCATGAGATTTTGGTGACCTCAGCTTTGATAGCACATGAATATCACGTCGCTGGGCTGATTTTGTAAAACGAGATAGCCCTCGAGAAATTAGCCAAGCTAAAGAGCGTAAGATGTAATGTTTCTGACCTGATACAGTCCGAGCGGGTGCGAGAGCAGACCCAGAAGGGAGAGACTTTATATTCCATAGAGGCCCATTGAAACAACGAGAAACGCGAGACATGGATACGCAGAAAGGTTGCAGTTTAAGTTATTTTCTTGTGGTATACTGACTTTCGCGTTCGAACATGAATGGGACTTTGGTGGAAAGCACAAAAAAGTAGGTAGATCACGTGAGGGTCAGAAAGCCTGCCCTCATGTCCAGACTTGCCGCGGTGACCTTTCCTGTTACTGGCATTCTTACAACGCTAGTGCTTTTCTGTAGATATCTCAAATCACAAACCACGGGGACGTGTTGTTCGGGCGTGAACCAAGACTCCTCGTTGACCTTGCCACAATCGGGAGCCGTATTTCCTTTCCCTACTATTTCATGAGCACTGCATATCAACTATAGCTTATTGGTCTACGCGGTTGCATGGTGGTGCAGGCGTGCGCTTTCCTGCAAACTCTCATCGTGTCGTAACACTGGCCTGACAAATTCTGGACCGTATTCCGATGGGAGTTTGCAGGCCTCGGGGGCATCACTCTGACATTCTGAGGGCGCATGAGAATTTGGATTAATCATTTCCTATCAGTTCGCACTGAAATCTACAGCCGATTAGCAGGTGATCACACATGCTGCTGTGCTGCTGAACGCCAGAATCGCATTGCAAAATGCAAGCGGCGATCACGGAGACATTTGGGACGGAGAAATGATAACTCACAGGCAAGTACATGTTTAACTAGTAGCCTAGATTCTTCATATGCTGATAACGCAACAACATACTATCTTACTGCGTTACATGGGATGCCACGCGAGGTTTGTCCAGGCTAGGACTCGTTACTTCAGCAATTGAAAGGCATCCTGCAACGCGGCCTTGCAATATGTGGATAATTTCCTAGGGGCCGGGTTAATGTTGTAAGTCTGTACATTCTAGTGAGAACAGTTTACCAAGTTTGTGCGAGGTGCATGAAGTCAAAAGAAGTTACCCTGAACGTGTAAGGTTTCGAATTTGTATCGGGAAAGACCAGATTGCGAGTTCTTGAAGAACAATGGGGGAAGGTGACTCTTTTGACTGTTTAGAGAACCAATTATTGACTTCTTATCAACTGCTTATGAAGTTTGTCTCTATCTGATCGATTATGCTAAGGTATATGTACAGGCTGAGTTGAGCTGAGTATAGAGTTTGTCTCCGAAAAGGCAAGTGTAGTATTTATCACCTTTCGGGCGACGGAAGCAAGTACCGAGGCCAGTGACACGAGGCCGCAGATGCAATATTTCCAAATTCCCGAGGTGATCAATTCATGTCTAGTGACTGCCGCTGGCCAATTTCGTAAAATGGCTATCGTATCCCAAGAGAACGGTAACGACGTATTAACATGCTGCCGCATCTACCCATAGTACAGGTACACAAACCAAAAAATTCGGCGTTTTGGTGGCTTCCGCTCGCATATCAACACATGCTGCCAGTGCTTCCCTTATTCTGAAGTGCGTTTTAGGGGACTGGCTATTGAGGATTAGACCAACATTCCAGAAGCACTACAGGTCTGATGATCCAGGCCATTCGGCGTTCACGAGCAGGTATATATACTCTATGGTAAGTCATGCAAGATACTGCAAATTGCTTTCACCCCATCATCCACACCACAACTGTATTTCACGTACGACTTTTTCTCTGGGTTTATCATTCAACATCATGAACTTCATGTCGACCAAGCTGTCTCCATCAATCACTTTATCTCCATCAGATGCTAGTTTTTCCTTCCATACGAAAAGCATATCCCTACCTCCAAATACCAGAGTTCTTCTGAGCCCAGAGTTAAATGCTTCCGAAAAATCTAGTACGGCGAACGGATGGTTTCCCGCGTCCAGTGGCTCGGTTTCGCTTAGCGCGCCACATGCAGAGATATGGGCGCAGGCTGGCCAGGTTGGTACACCGTATTTCTTGAATCCCTTGACCGATAACCAACGTCTATTCAGGTGCTAATACGCGACCACCGCTCATTATATGGGACCTACGTGAACGGCATTAAAATTGAACAGCAGACGCTGCTACAATCAGGAGACATTGTAGTGAGTTGACGCACAAATTGATGGGAAATGAGCTGATGTCTGAATTTGCTTTGACCAGACGCTTGGCGTGCAGCTGCGTCGCTCTAAAGACATTCCAAATTACATCACAGATCAGCAACTTAAACCTATCATAGCAACGGTCACTCTCAAAGGCATCTAATTTTTCCCGTTTGTTCCCAGAAGGTGGCAGCCTTCAACGTCGTCAATACATACCCCTAGACTCGCGGTGCCGATACATTATTTGCCGCTGGCTGTAGCATGAACACGACTTGTATATTAGGTATATTAGATGGACTCTAGAGTTCTAACCTACCCGTGTACATGCCCCCTTGGCGCTAGACTCTTGCCGTTGTTATCTTCGATTCCGCCTCCGAGTACCCCCTGTATCACATTTTTGCATTGCAAGTAATACATTTATACTAGCTGCGCAAAGGAGCGGGATAATTCAAACATAACAAGGTAGCTATGCTTTCCAGTTGTACCTAGCTTTCACTTTCATATCAGATTATCTGCCAGTTGCTGTCTATTTTGATAGGCATTCAGAAGTTTTCGTTTGCTCCATGGAGATAGTCACGGATATGTAATTATCCGCGCGAGTCTAAAATGTGCTCAATTTTTACAAGTGCTCATTATGCTCATCTAACATTGCCTCGACTGAGGTGCATGATACCACTAAACACCATCATATTCAATGAAATATCCAAAATTAGTTACTGCGTGCTAGATGGTGGTCTCTGCAGTGACGTTCGCCTGCATCCAAAACTCACACCTTTCGATATGCTCAGGTGTCAATGCCTCCATAGTACTATTCGACGTTCCTGGCGTACTGCTCTCCGTCAACACAATGCTCATTTGGGAGGACTGGCCCGGCGTTGCAAAGGGCATCCACTCAGGAGAGTATGATAATCGTCCAGTAGAAGGATTAGCGGATTCTACAAAGGACGTCCAGTAGGCGATTGCTTCAGCCGACAGGGATGCTTCAGTCTGTTAGAAATGGAGATCAATAAGGGATAGAGTGGTCAGAAACCTGGTACGCACTGAATTGAAGGGTGTGAATGTGAATCCAGCGTTAATAGCAGAGCTATTACGCATGTCAGTTAATACATACATACACAGGAGAAGGGCAATGGGTTACTTTGTTCCTGTACCCCGATAAGTAAGGGCCTGTTCGTTTATGAAACAAAGATGGCTTACCTTCAAACAAGAAATACAAATCAGAGGTATGCATCACGCCCTCATAAGGAGCTGCAGCTAATAAGACAGGATCCGGTGCGTTCCATCTGTGCATTCGAGCGATGAGTCGGCATATACAATACAGATAAAGCAAACTAGACGCACTTGTAATTATACACATTGCTAACCCCTTTTTTTGACATCTGGTTGGCCAAAAACCAATCCCTGGTGCATATTCTTGAGTTTCATAACGTGATTTCTAAAGCCCGGGCAGTCTTACATGCATGTGAAAATGATATCGCCAGCCATAATAGCAGCCCTGTCATATTGAGATGTAAATGGACTACCAGGCGCATCGGGAGATGGATAAAGCTTCAAAGCTTGCTGAATTGTGCTGTTCGTCTAGTTCAGCATCAGCTTGGCTGTTTTTCTAGATTATATGGATACTCGGGAACTTACGACACTAGGCCATCTCATGAACGGAATAGTCGCGACGTCTTCGTCCGTTGTGAACTGTGAAGGTGACCCACCGACAAAGGTCCGTCCGTCATTGGCACAATGTCCCCCGATAAAATCAACGGTGCTAAAATTCCCAGCGGCGATCAAGCGAGAGGGATAATCGGGTAGGAACTTTCCATCAATGACGGGAGAAACTTGGCCAGTAGGTACGTGATTGACGGCACTAACGATAGCACCTTTGAAGAGAGGGAGACATCAGTCAAGTAATTAGACTACAGATCACGATGAGTCTTACCGAGAGAAGCACCGCGGAGGCAAGCTAGTGCAACTTCACCGTCCCCAGGACAGCCGGCGGCAGCCGTGACGTTCTCTGAACGTAGTAGAAACCATGAGGATATTAACTACGCAAAAAGCCGCGACGGCAACGAACCGAAAAGAACTTCAATCTGGCTAGCATTCGCTGTAGGTCCAAACCCAATTGACTGTGCCACAGCACGCTTGAAAGGCGGGGTCTGTGTTCCTGAGCATGGTAGGTGAAAATATGGCAATAAAATCAATGCAGACTACCAACCTCCGTAAGCAACTACCTGCATAACCATGCTAGCCCCACCAGCACTCTCACCGACGATTGTAACCTCTGAAGGATTCCCACCAAATTTACTGATATGCCTTTGGACCCATTCAAATCCGGCTCTTTGATCCAATAGACCAGCATTTTCGTCACCATTCGCCCGAACAGCAGAACCGGTGAGAAAGCCTAAAACATTGAGACGATAAGATACGGACACTGCCACCACACCAGTCGGATGTTGTACCACCCAATCGTAAAGAGGAAAGCCTTGAGTTGTCTAGCGCGAGAATAATTATAGTATAGAAAGGTTGGCGAGAAGATTTAACCTTACTCCAGCGTAAAAACCACCTCCCTGTGTAAAAATGAGTGCTTGGACAATAGACTGTCAAGAGAAGGGTTCACATAGACGTATATAATAACCGGTAGAGAATCGCCTTCTGTGGCATTCGTTGGTTTCCAAACGTTTAAATTCAAACAATCTAGAGGGCGTGCATAAGGATATACCAGGGTAATATTTGTAATGAGGAATGAATCAAACACGGACCTTCAGAACCAACGCCCACAACAGCTGGTTGTTGTATACAAGCCGGACCGAAATTTCTGGCATCAGTAACTTTGATATTTCCCTTGTCGAGTACACGCTCATCAAGCTCCCTGGGCGCTCTGAATCGTAAATCACCTAGTGGAGGCTGAGCGTAGGGAATGCCACCAAAAAAGGTCACGGGACTATCTACTTGACCTGTAGGTGAAGTGGAATTTCCAGCAAAAGCGGCATAACCAAGGTCAACAACAGGTCCCAAGGGTGACCGGAGATCTGAAGACGATACATTGGTTGCGTGTGTCGGAAGAACTTTTACAAAAACCAGCAAGAGGGATGTTAAGATGTACATTCGCAGAGATAACTGGGCCATGATGATGTGAGCAAGTTTTCCGCAGGGGTTACGGATATAGTCATTTTATAAGATTCCTGGATGGGTTTCCCGCCCTCCGTCTTGCTGGGCATGGTAGTCCCGTGGTCGTGCTCGTGGTACATGGTAATGACGAGATGTAGTCCGAGCGGACCGTTGGCGCATAAAGAGTTCTGCACGTTAATACATTGAAATGCGGCCCGACCTTGATAATATGCAAAGACTAATATGTGCCATTCCTCTAGGATATCTCAGGTGAAGTCATGGAGTATTGTTGGACTTGATTATTATTGGACTGTTGGTAGACCGCAATTCAGTCTGAGTGGATTCAGAGGACTCCAAGTTAAGAGGTGGTGCCAGCGGGCTTGCCTATCTGCTTGGTCAGCAAGGACCCAGAAAACTCCTGCTCAGCTCTGAGTCCGATGCGTACTAAGCTTCACTTTGAAAGATCTTGGCGCAATTGGCCTTAGAGCATGTATGCAACCTTCACTCGACTGTATTTTACTGAGCCGTATTCCAACCTTTCCTCGTCCGCAACTTAAAGCTCACTCTCATTTTGCACGTCATTATCGCTCGCACCCCAAAACCATTACTAAAGAGCGGTGGAAGCGACCAGGCAGAGGTGGACAGAATTTATCAGAGCGTTTCCGGAGGCTTGAAAACACTCTTCGAGGGAAAGGTGCTTTCACGAGAAAAGTAGCAGAGCTATCTCAGGTCCCAGACGTTGCACATAGCGCGTCGCAGTATGTTGGATCAAGCGGACTCAAGAACCTCACTCGGACATTCAGAGGGTTTGCGTTGCCTGAACAGCCCAAACCTCCTGCGGAAGATGGTTGGTGCTTCTTTTCATTCGTATTTTGTGCAGTGATTACACATTGTATGATTTAGAATGCTGTATGTCAGGCTGCGCGATATGTGTCTATGACCTATACCAAGATTCTTTGACCGCTTACGATGAGTCCATCAACTCTCTACGCGTGTTACTCTCCTCGTCACACATACCCGAGTCCGAGTGGCCTCCAGATATCCGTAAGTCTTCACAAGGGATTACGGCTGAGAAACGAAAGGATGTTGTTTTGAGTGCATTCGAGGAAATGGAACGAGCATTGAAAGAGAAGCAAGAGCGCCGCGTGAAAGATGAAGCTGGGGGTTAGTTTGGCTTTGGTTATTGGCTGGTGCCTTGTGCTGATTAGAGAATGGTAGCGATTGTGAGAATTCAGCGACTTCAACGCGTACGGAAAACTGACTGGGGTCTCAGCACCATTTACGATGGATTACAATGGGTGTTGTTCAGTAATCGGTGATAAACTAGAAATTTAAACGGACCCCGCACCAAGTCACAAACTAATGACTTGTGGCTTGTTTATTCCAACCTATTCCATGATTTCTCGACGTAAACCAACGCACAAGAGTCTAAGGGACTATATCGTTCTTAGGTATTCGATAGTGTAGCATAAGCATAAGTTATCGTGGATATGTCAAGTTGTTTCGCACAGTCACTGACCTATTTGTAAATTTCTAGGCTCGTCCCCAACCTGCTCGGCTAGCTCGCGTAGGCTGGGATCACTCGTCACTGTTTTGTGAGGAGGACGAATTCCTCACCAAAGATGAGGTGGGGACTTCGTCGTAGGGAGTCGGAAGTCAAAAATGGTGAAAAACTTGGTCTACAAAAAGCATTTTTGGAACCAGTAGATCACTTTTTGTTAATAGGCTTTTTTTTTTGAAAATTTTGAGGTTGTCGTCGCTCACCACCATTTTTTGGCGCAGTTCACTGGTAAGAAAAAACCAAAAGTTTTCTATACATAATGTGTTCTACTAGTTACAAAATTGCTTTTTTGTATACTAACTTGGGGACATATTTTTTATGGCTTTCGAGTCCCTACGAAGAAGTCCCCACCTCATCTTTGGTGAGGATTTTTGCGTCCTTACAAAATGGAGACGAGTGGTGCCAGCCGTTCACCGAAGGCAATTTCGGCTAATAACCGAAATTAAGCTCAGTAATCTGGCTGGGGACGAGCCTAGTATTAGTAGTATGTACCGTGTTCACGTGATATTACTGATTACGTAGATTCTCCAAGTCTTCATTAAGTTTCATTAATCTTCATTATTCACTGCGTTCCTGCTCGAGGTGAACTCTGCTTACGGTTCTGTCAAACTGACCTGATAGCTCTCAGATTCTAAGGCAATTCACGTTATCCCTTAACGAGCTTGCATCGATCATGTCAACGAGCACAGCTTTCCAGACATTTTCTCTTGCCAACGACATCTTCGACGTTTCGACCCAAGACGAGATATACGCCTTCGATGTTGCAGCCGACAAACAACTCAATCGTGAGTCACCTTGGAGCAAAGAGTTGGTACTCCAGCGATGCTTAACGAATTAGATTATCTGATCGAGTTAATTCTGTATTTTGCAGCCCCCACTACTTCAAGTCATGCAAGATATCAGCTGTGGCTTTGATAAAGATGGTACAGCCCCCAAGGATCTGATTAATTTTGCGACCCCAATGACTTATAGACTTTCAAAGGTTATACACGCACGATCAGGGGTTCCGCATGAGATAATGGGCTTGATGCAGGGAAAAGTTATGGGGAACTCCTTAGTTATTATGGACTCTTTCGCCCTGCCGGTACAAGGAACCGAGACACGAGTCAACGCAGCGAACGAGGCTAACGAATACATGGTCACATACATAGAACAAAGTAAATCGGTGGGTATTCCCACGTGAAGTGCATGGATTTCGACTGAAAGACACGTAGGTGCGCAGACTGGAGAACGCGATTGGGTGGTACCACTCCCATCCGGGGTATGGATGTTGGTTGTCAGGCATAGACGTAGACACCCAAATGAATAACCAACAATTTACCGATCCATTTGTGGCTGTGGTTGTATGTTCACTCCTTTCCTGCTCATCGTTCTTTACGTTGACTTTGTCACCTAGATTGATCCAAATCGAACCATCTCGGCTGGTAAGGTGGATATCGGTGCCTTCCGCACATATCCAAAGAACTACACACCACCCAACGTATCATCTTCTGAGTACCAATCCATCCCTCTTAATAAAATCGAAGATTTCGGTGTACACGCCAATCAATACTACTCGTTAGATGTAGAGATCTTCAAATCAAGCTTGGACACAGAACTTCTCGGACTACTGTGGAATAAGTATTGGATCAATACTTTGAGCCAGAGCCCACTTATATCGGTCAGATTATCAACGGTTCTTTCTAAAACATGCTGATCTTATACCACATTTCAACAGAACCGAGCCTATGCTGTCTCGCAGCTTTCCGATCTTGCCCAAAAACTAGCCAAAGCACAAGCCGTGGTAGGAAGCACGCGACCAGTGATGCCTTCTTTGAAAGAGAAAGATGATAAATCTCCGTCTGCTCCCAAGGTCGGTATCTTACACGTGCTGCATCAGTTTTCCCAACTAAAGTTACACTGATTTAGAAGGACGAAAAGAAAAAAGAGGACAATCAGCTCGCCAAAAGTGTCAAAGATAGGTGAGGTCACGTTCTTCTTCTAGGTGTCTGCTTATTGACCATTTTTTTCGTGATAGCACGAAGATCGCCATCGAAGCTCAACATGGGCTCATCGCTCAAGTGTTGAAAGATGTCATTTTCTCGGTACGCCCTGGTCAGGAGCACAAAGGGCTGCAACAGGTATCGGAAGTAGTTGATACGAGCATGTCCATAGGGTGATGACCGTCTGTCTCATAGAGCTAATACTTTACCCATCGGCCCTTCGCATTCAAGTTGATTGCGAGCATCCGTTGTACTTTATCGCGCCTGTATTTCTGTTGCATGTATGAATATATGTAGTTAGACCAGGATCCAGGATCCTGAGCAACGTTACGCGGTAGCCCGATCTCTTGATTTGAAACTCCGATTATTCCTTTGGCGTGCCACAACACTACCAAACATACACCCAAAAATCCACAGGGTAGGCTCATCACACCGTCGACCACGTCAACACCTCAAGATCAAGTTTAACAAAATAAGGTGGGTGTCTGTTATAGTTGTATTGGCGTTAGTCACGTATAAGAGTATTGTTCATGGCGATGGCGTGGATTTTCATGATGGATGTTATCTTGATGTTATGGGTGTGTGTATACTAATTCGATGCGTCCGTCCACAGATGGGTCTTCAAGAATACCAGGTTGTCGGGCGCCATTTGCCCACGGAGTCGGACCCCACTCCCAAGATCTATCGCATGCGCATCTTTGCACCCAATGAAGTCGTCGCGAAGTCGAGGTTTTGGTACTTCCTGAGGTTAGTATCAGTGCATTCGTAAACAAGCTGTTTCCTAAGGAACGCGTTTTCAGACAATTGAAGAAAGTTAAGAAAGCCAATGGTGAAATCATTGGTGTTAACGTTGTGTGTATCCCTTGCAGCCATTCAAGAGGCAGGCGGAACGGGATTGCTAATGGTCGCATGACCTGTATTCATAGATTCACGAGAAGAAGCCCTTGAAGATCAAGAACTTCGGTATCTGGCTCCGTTACGATTCCCGTTCGGGAACGCACAACATGTACAAGGAGTTCCGTGAGCTCTCGCGTGCTGATGCCGTGAAGAGTCTCTACCAGGACATGGCAGCTAGGCATCGTGCTCGTTTCCGCTCCATTCACGTAGGCCTATCTCATCTTTCGCTGACGACCTTAACTCAGCTATCTTGTTTGACAGATCCTTCGTGTTGTTGAGATCGAAAAATCGGAAGATGTCCGCCGACCATACATCAAGCAGCTCCTTGTCCCCAGACTCAAGTTCCCCCTGCCTCATCGTGTGCCGAAGATTACCTCGACCTTCATCGCCAACCGCCCTGCTACCTTCTGATTGTGGGTACATGTGGAAGAGAGGCTAAAATTTACCTGCGATCTTGTCATGTATTCCTTCTAGGTCTTATTATGTGATTCGACCCGCACATGCATTATGGCACTTATGCCTATGATTTCCAAGGTCTCTGCTTTTGCGTACCTAAGATGCAAACGTGATCTCCAGTTCCGGACGAAGTCGTTTATGCAGAGCCATGTCACCTTGTTAACTTGCAGCAGCTTGAAATACAAATGTCACTATGGTGCGTACATGAGGATCGCTGAATAGACTAACTCTATCACACGTTGAATTGCAGAAATCCATAGCACATTTCAACGTGGTGTGTACATGAGGACAAATGCTTGATGAACATCGAACGCTCCATGACAATCCTGGATTTGAGATTGACATAAGTATGCCAATTCACACTCAAAATCTCCCAAGAAAAAAAAAGTCTGATCGATGTTGTTCCCTTATTGTATTGTTTCAGACTTTTATGTCACAGTATCTCTTCAAAGGCGATTGCGCCGGCATCGATTGCATGACATCATTTGGCAGCCACGGCAGCGCTATACCGAGAGAAAATCCATCAGAATTAATGAGTCCTGATGATACCAACCACTTACGAAAAGATAGTGAGGCAAATGCACGTTACAATTTTCGCATCGTCCACCCCCGCGACGATATGTCCATCTTGTATGCGCACATTCGTGGTTCTCCCTCAGATCATCCATGGCTTCTCGTACCAATTCTTGCCTGTAAGCCTCCCAAGGATCAGTCTGAGTTTGCAGACCCGATGTTCGACGAACTGTGCGAGTTGCGGCTCCAGGGGCAGCAGTATGTGGCCTTGCATTGACAGGTGCTGCTACAGGAGCGCGAACCTCTACTCGTGCCGGCACTGCTCGTGGATGTGCTACTGGCAGAGTGCGAAGGGTTTCCAAACGGGCACGTAATTGATCACCATGTTGATTTGCTGGGAGAGGTTGTGGTTGTTGCCTCTGTGCAGCAGTACGAGGGGCTTGACCAACCTGAACATTAGCACGACGTAATTGATCAGCATATTGGTTTACTGGGAGAGCTTGTGGCTGTTGCCTCTGTGCAGCAGCACGAGGAGCTTGACCAAGCTGAATATCAACACGGCGTTCTGCGGCAGCGAGTAACCTGGTCTCATCCCACTGCGGACATCTGCACGATTTCCATCTGGCTGTGCACACATAGCAGAATTCTGTCCTGCATCGACAAGTCATATGGAAGCACCCCATGTTAAGCTCAATCATTTGTGCACAACCTGGACATTGTGCCCAGCCTTGCCTCTTGCTGAGTGTGAGGACTTGTTCGGTGGTCTGATCAGGCTGGCAGGAGTGTAGCCAACCGTCATATTTGCCTCTGCATTTCCCGCAGGTAACCATGGTGCACCCGGGAGCCTTGCACGTGTACGTCTTTCCTCCGAAGCCCTCATGAAGTGGGCCCAAGAAGTGACTGCATGCAGGGGCAGCGCAGTAGACACGCTTCAGAGCTCCGAATTCTACGATCTTTTCTTGGAAGGTGCGCAACAGAGTTGCGCTTAGGTGATGTTGTACCATTGCAAGCGATATATTTTGCCTGCAGCAGCGCGGGGGAAACAAACTTTCGTCACGGGTGGCCGATTCGAACAGGCTGGTTATGCACGCAATATCGTAGTAATGGCCACAAGGTGCACGTATTTCAGAGCCATGGATGGCGTCCTGACAAATGACACAGGTATGTCCTGTTGCACTGTGCTATCCATCAGAATTTGGTATATGCTGTAGTCTGAGTCCAAACGTACCGATTGGAGGGTATGTGCGCAGGAGTCGTTGAAGCACTGGCAGATGGCTTGGAAGGTGATTGGGGATCTGTAAAGATCCACTGTGCCCAAGATGAGAACCAGTCGCCCCAGCTCTGAGTGTCCCTCCGAGGAGTTGTACTACAGTATGTCTTGAGGACAATAATATGGTGTCGCAACCATGCACATACCTGGGGCGTCCATGAGCGTTCAAGTTGCCTGTTATAGGTTGCCTGTTATGCACGTTGTTCAAGTTTTGCGGCGGTTCTGCGGCCCTGGCTCTGGTAGCATTCGCTGGCCTAGCAAAAACATATACCCCAATCAAACTTCCATGCAAATTATGGCCTTTGGGCATTTGACAACGTACTGAATATTGACCCTTGCATTGTTTTGTTGTTCGTTAAACAGCCTTTGAGCGATTGCGCGATCGTTGTTGAAAGTAATAACTTCTCTCGCATTCTCTAGAAACAAGCCGTAGGCTATTTCGCGATCTGTCAGCTGCGTCCGTGACCTTTCCCTTTCTCTTTGAATTCTTTCTAGGCCCTGAATGTCGTCCAACGAGAGCTGTCCGATAAGCTGAGCCAAAACGGTCTCGTAGTTGTCTGCATTTGCCGCACCATGTAGCTGATTAAAGCGTTCAGGAATGGTCTGAAGCTGGCTGGGCTGAATGGGTCTGGTTTGAGTGGACATCTAGATTGAGCTTAGGGGGTAAGTGGACTCGATAGCTTGAGTGGCTTTATAGCGAGTCGTCCTCCCAGACTCTTTGTTCAAGTTGAGCACACGTGCCCGTTATCCAAGCGCTATTTCCCATACCAATTTGAACAGTATTGACGCTCGTACTTTAGCATTGATATTACTGAATACTTTCTTATCACCGCTTTATTCGAATTCGCAGGCTTAAGGTTTTGATTCCATTCGCACAAAATCATAACAACGAATTGTGCTTGCTAAAGCCCAGAGAAGTGTAATTAGATGTGTTGAATTGACTGCACATTCTACGCATTCAAGTACGAGGCTTGGGATAGGTTGATCACTGTGTTGGCACACAAGAGTGAATTCATAGTCTGTGAAAGCTAGGATACCTGTGCATGTGAAACCTTGCTTGCTTTTCAGCCGCGTTAGAAAGCAAAGACTGGCCCATTGTCTCAATGTTGTTTGATTGAAGAAAGATGGTCCATACCTTTGTAGTTACTCAGAATTAGACTCCGCGAATGGTGCATTTCGAAACAACGCTCGCCTCTCCACTCTGGTTTGGGAAGATGTGGCCACGAGTCACAGTCGTGTCCACGCTTTGCCGCTCGGAAGTCCTGTGGTCCTGTACATCCACAAGGCAATAAAAGGCGCTCAGTCTTTTCGATACTGTATTAAATCCTACGTTCTCTAAACCTACTAAGCCAGCCATGATGATATTACCAGAAGACGTCAACTCCGATGAGCAAGGAACCAATTCTGGTCAAGGCTCTGGTTCTTTTAATCACGTAAACCCTCCTCCTCGTCTAAATCGATACAGGTCACGAGTAGAGGAGGACACAGACGACGTAGAGGTATGAGCCATCGCTACACTTCGAAATCGAGGCGTGCTAAATATTCGCAATTCATAGACGGATCCTCCTCATCAATACAGATCACCAGTGGAGGTGGACACAACAGATGCAGAAGTACGGCATCATTACACTTTAGACGAGAGGCATGCTGATCATTCGCAATTTATAGAGGGTTCCTCGTCGTCCAAATCAACACAGATCACCAGTGGAGGACACAGCGGATGCAGAAGTATGAGGCCCATCATTACAGTTTAACTCGAGGCGTGCTAAAGACCCGAAATATATAGATGGACCCTCCTCCTACATATTCAGAAACTGTCAGTAACACAGGAAGTAGCACGACCAGTACTGGAACCTCCACTTCCAACTCAAGCTCCACAACATTGGACGATGAGAGACCGCTTAGGTCTACGCCCACTAATTTTCTATCGCGTTACGGTGCGAATTCTTCGATCAGCGGATGCTTTACTATCGATCCCTCCATGACCCTGCGTGCCTCTGCCCAATCTCCCCTCAATCCTGGTCAATTAAGCTCTAACAGGAAAAACCTCAGCTTCGCTACTCAAAATGGAAGCATCAGTGCAGAGATCTGGCTACTGGGCCCTAGGGCGAATAGTAACACCCAGCCAAAACAGGCTACCCTAAGTTTAGAATCGCTGAACGGCTCTATACGGACATGGATCGTAAGTATCTCATTTACCCATCATGATTTTACCCCTCAATCCCTTTCCATCAGGATAATGTTAATGGTCGAGTACCCGTCCAAGTAGACGCGCGCACACAGAATGGAAATATCACCCTTCATATACCTCGCTCTTTTCATGGTTACATCTTCGCATCAGCACCTAATGGTGACTTTTCACTCTCCACCGCTATAAACGCACACGCCACAGTGCTCGGGCACTCTCACAGGGAGCAGCGATACTTTGTAGGAGATATGTCATCAGTGGACGAGGAAAGATGGACTAGTGACGAGCTGAATGTTCATTCGAACAATGGCAGAATCAAGATTGGCTATGTCGACGAAAATAACTTTGTAAACAACGCTAGCCCTCGCTCCAACACCTACACTTACAGTACTACTACTGGAGGCAACAGCGGTGGCACTCCTCTGCGCCGGAATACTTTCGGTGGACGTGGTTTCTTCTCCAACAGTACCAATACTGTCTTCAGTGGTCAATATAACGTCGTTGTGGGTAACCAGGTCAACATCAACAATCACAGCATTAACTCTTCCAATCATACCACGTATGATCGTAGCAATGCCAACACAAGGAATAATGTCAGAGGGACGCGAACATCCACATATTCGACGCCAGGTAGCTTCAATGCCCGTTTTCCCAATGTCAATGTCAACGTCTCTTCGGATGACGTAAATGAGGCCCAGGACGTTAATGTTTCACTGCCGGGGTTTTCATATTTTAGCCGGTTCTTTGGCCTTGGGTAATGATGTAGCAGATGGAATAAATACTGAAATTGGTTGATGTATGCTATGATACTTTTACTTGTACCCTCCTCCGAACACCATTGTACTATTAGGCAGTCTTGCAACTTGCAATGAATCAATCGCTAGGGCGAAATTATTTGTAATCAAATGATTTATGGTTGTTGTACAACCTAAGAAAGCAGACAACAGAAAAGCCATATTTTCTATCAAGTTAAACACCGAAATCTGGTTTACATGTTGTTTCCTGCCTAGAGTACAATTGAAGTAACCCGTTACAATGATAAAACTACAGGAGATAATCTTGCATGTCTACCCCCCTATTCAACGCTGTTTTAGACCTCTACCCGAACATATATTTCCAATTAAAACATCCACTTTCTTCAGTGTTCAGTCTACACTAGACCATCTGCTATGTCTGCGATAGTTAGACGGTGCAAAACCAATTCACAGCTGATATTACGCACCGACTGCAAGATGCTGACGCTGATCAACAACAAGAGGACCATAAGGTAAATCTTCATCGGAGGGCTGATCAAACAGAGGCTTTCTCGGAAATCTACGACTGTTGGGAGGTAGGGTTCCATTGATGCGAAGTAAAACAGTTTCCCAATTTATGGCTTCTATGGCCCTCTCCTCAGGACTCCTTGTGCCAGAATGATCCCTACAGTACTTCACTACCAGCCTCGGGAAAATGCTCCGCAAGTATGTTGCCACATATTCTGGGGAGCCTATCTTTGATGGTGCAACGATCTCGACCGTCAAGTCGCGCTCTTGGTGGGGAACTACATCACGTGGTGAGTTGACAGACATTTGTAGACCATGGACGGGAGGTGGGGCGACAGTGGCATCTACTGATAGCCTGAGTCGCTTCAATTTTGGGCAATAGACGGACAAGGGGAAAAGACCCTGGAGAGTGGCTTTTGCGGTATTTGACCAAATGCTGACAATACTAAGATCTTCGAGATGTGGCCAAGCCTTCGCGATGTCGCTCAGGTTATCGTCGCCAATTTCTGAAAGTGTGCCAGGAAGACTAAGAACTCTGATGTTGGAAAAGGCGAACAAATGCGGTAAAATTGACGAAGGAGAGGCAGCTTTTTGGGTACACAGAGCAAAGGACTTCAGGGATATGAGCCGTTTTGGATTGGATTTTAGTGCTCGGAAGATATCAGCAAGTGAACCTGGAGGGTGCTCATGGTAGAAACGAATGGCGAACTTTTCCAGATGATCGGAATCCACAGAATTGATGAAGGCGGAGGGGATTCTCGTGGAGTTAGTAGTGGAGATGGTGAGGGTACGTAGTGATAGGAAGGCGCCTCGTATAGCATCAGAAGGAATTTTGAAAAAACCTTCTTCGGCTACTCCAGCGAAGTTCAGATTGAGATGGTTGAGCCGAGGTAAAGCTGCCATGAAAGATAATGTCTTGACAGCAGAAGAGGTCCTGGAGTAGTCTTTGATTAATAAAACGTCAGAGACCTTCTGTAATATCAGAGAAGCAAAAATCACCGTAACGAGGTTGGATGTGGTTCAGGGGGTTACCCGGGTCGCTCGCGAACATATGCGAGTTTATCATTAAATCATAGGGAAAGCTTATCTGTAGAGTAGATAGCTCCTGGCTTAGAGATGTGAGGAGATAAGGATTGTAAAAGTTATCGTCAATCCGACGTCCGATAGCGGAGTATTCCAGCCAACGAAGGTTGGGTAAGAGGAAGGGTGTTGGACAAGCTACTAGTACTAGTAGTTCGTGCAGGATATGAGGGGACAGATCGTAAGCTTCTGAGTGGAGAGGATTGTATTCGATTTTCCTGATCCTCGGAGCATAATAGAGCAGCCTGCTCCAGTTTGCAGGATCTGAATACATATTCAGTCGCTGACGTAGTCGTCAATGAAGCGAGAATGATGAACGCAGGCTCTTCGAAGGGTAAAAAGAACATACCGCAGTCGTAGTATCCCATTCCCTGTTATCTCCATATAACTCCAATAGCTCTATAGGCAAGCACATGATAAGAGGTGCCAGTGAATATTGAGTTCTCCAGAGGACGTCCAAGGCAGGCTCGCTGAAAACGCGACATGTCCGTGCAAGCCCAGCAACATCCGGTAACTCATTCTCCGACGAAAGAACAAACTCAAATATTTCCAAAAGTATCTCCTGGATGCGAAGACAGGGATGCATGTCAATCGAGAATTGCGATGTTTGGCTTGCTACAAATGAGATAGATTCAGCCTCGAGCTCGGAGTGTAGTTAACGTTATAGCATACCGTGACCGACCAACCAGGAACCAATCTCTTGGGCCCTGTTTATACAGGTGGTATCGTATCCGTCAACCGTGGCTTAAGACGATAACAGCGAGTAGAAACAGATTCTGATGAAAAGATGGGATGAGATGTCAACGTGGGGGTAGCCGTTACCCGTCATGAGGGGTTTTGAGTCTCAAGAGCACCTGGCAGGTTGTGGACGAATCCCAAAATAGCTCTAGTGACGCACAATCCATTTACTCGCTCATTTACATTGTATACCGGGGGTATTTATCGTAAAATATTATTTTATTCCTCCCGACTTGTCGCAGACTTTATTCAAGGTAAGCAATGCCACAAAGTGTGGATCCGTTGATGCGACACAATACCCCCACCCGACCAGATCCGCCCTCAGGGGTTAGCTCTTTTGTCGTATTTTAACCGCAGGAATATTCTTGACAAATAAGTTGCTACACTCTAATGCATCCAGGAGATGATTTATAGGGCTGGGAAATGCTCATAAGTGGTCCACGTAACTAGGTCCGATCGGGAAACAGTAGATATTCTTGCTGTGCCACAAGCTTGCATGGGTATAGGGACAGCGGTCGCATCAAGTGAAAGCCTGAGACCCTGGGACAGAACGACTTGTGGGGAATAGACAAAAAACGAAAACAGTCCTTTCAGTGTGCACGAACAGACCAATTTCGTGCTCGATGTCCGGATCTTCAAGACGTGGAAAAGTCTTCGCGATGTCGCACAGATTATCGTCGTCGTCAATTCCGTCAGAACAGTCAGAAAGACAAAGAACTTCGATATTGGAAAAGTTGAAGATAAATGGTAAAATTGACGTAGGGCGGGAGGACAGCTTTGCGGGAGAATACGGCGATGGACTTCAAGGAGACAAGTCAGTTGAATGAATTGGACTTCATTGTTTGCAAGACGTCAACCAAAGTAGGGAGATATGTATAGAAGATGATGGAAAGCTTGATTCAGAGGTTGACAAGCTCTGACTCAGCCGCATGAGCAACCTAGTCTCCCTTGGCCGACCTAATTATTGATCTATATCAATATTTAGCAACAGAAAAGACGCTGGACAAGCTGTCGATAATTCATGCAAAGTGCTCGGACGCAACGCACAACGGACTATATCCCAGGAGAGACTAGTATCTGGTGCGATTTCCATTCCGTGCAGCATAATGCATGAAGAAACGCAGTGACTATCCCAATCTGCAGGGACTAGAGGTCGTTTAGATCTCTAAACAAAAGGATGAATGAGATTTGATGAACAAGATCTGCTCAAGGCAAACGAGATATACCACAATGCCACTATCCATCGCTCGAAGAAAATTTTAACGTGTCCGCCCGCATACACATGATAAGAGACGCTAACGACGTTCAAGTCCTCCAGAGAATATCCTGCGCAGGTACCCTAAAAGCGCGGCACATTCTCGCAATCCTAACAACATATGGAAACCCTTTCTTCGATGAAAGAATGCGCTCGAATACATCCAAAAGTATACCTGGGTTGGAAAGGCAAGAATACGTAAAATGAGCATAATGGAGTGGGTTGGAATGACAAGACCAGATTTGAAGCTAAACCTGTTAAGCTCTGTAGCTTTCTTGTCAGTGATTTTTGCTCGTCCATCCAACGGCTCACGTAGCAGAAGAAAGAACAGACTCTCCAGATTGAGTTGATTGGGAACAAGTCATTATATTTCAGTATCTACACAAGAGAATACACAAGCTATCGAAGAAATGTAGCAACTCTGGTAAGGAACATCACCTCAAATCTTGCGACCGTACAACATCGTACACAGGCGGGCTCCAGCTGAGCAGCTTCTTGAATCTGGGGCTCGCGGTAGACTCCTGTAAGCAAAACCTCGCCCTTAACGGTCGGGGATAGTTACAGGGGGACAATAGTGCGTGCCCGGAATGAGTTGAAGAAAAATTTAACTAACTTCACTACGCTTTATAGTGGGCAAACGCACGTGATCACTTTTGCCTCAGGGCCGGCGTCCTCCCCACGCTTGTTGCGAAGAGTGTGACTTTCGACAATGTTCAGATAAATGACAGTGAGGCTAGTCGAAAGAAACATCAACAGACAAGTTTATGACCCGCAAGACAGTCTTGTACAGCATCTGCGTGCTGTGAATGTTTGTTCTTTTCAAAAGTAACGCTTTTAGTTACAAACGTGACATCGTACAGCAGTATATTCGGTTTAGTCCGTCTCCTGGCTGTCAGCGGGCACCACACACACCATGTTGTGCGGCGCAGCTACATCCGCAGTCGTGTGGCAGTCTATAAGACTGATACGATTGAAACTTGGTCCCCATTCCTTTACGAGATCTTTTTAACGCTCGATAAATATTTCGTGACATTAGCTTGTAAAGATGATAATTCCTGAAGGTAAACAAGATAAACAAGGTATCGACAATAGTTCGAAAAACCAGAGGGAATTTACCCGTGAGGTATGTGGTTAGCCATTCAATTACTCCTAAACTAATCAATACCTGTTACGTATATGAACAGGACGAATCGTTACCACCATCTTACCAGGATGTTGCCTTCTCACAACCTGAGGGTCAGCAACGTGGTGGGGCTGCCTCTGTCCCAGTCCCGAGACCATCACAGCCTCCGATTCTCAAACCCACCAACTTCTTATATCTCAGTAACAATGATAGGTCGATCAAAGGATGTTACACTATCAATCCTTTCATGACAATTCCTTCATCTCTTCTCCCGCCTCTAGCCGAAGGCACGTCGCCAAACGATAGAAAGAATCTTGACCTACAGGTGAAAGATGGCAGTATCGATGTCGATATCTGGCTGGCCCGTCCCGAGGAAAGCGATCTGGCAGGAGTCCCGAAAAACCGAGCTACTCTTTATCTAAAGTCTAAAGATGGCTCAGTTACTGCCAGAGTTGTGAGTCATTCTAGGTCGAGTCGTGGCTATATATTAATAAAACATCTTCTTGAAGCGTAACGTGAACACCCCGGTCCCCTTTCTGTTGAATGTTTATGCTAAAGATGGTTCGGTGACCATCTGCCTACCTCAGGCTTTCCAAGGTCCCATGTCGCTGACAACCAAAAACGGATCGATCTCTTTGTCCAATCCTCTTTTGGAGGCTTCCACGGCGTTGGCTCAAATTGATTCCACGAGACGTTATTTCGTTGGGGATTTATCTGCTATAAGAGATGAGGAATGGAATGGCGATGAGCTGAAAGCGGAGTCGAAGGACGGGAGTATCAAAGTGAAATTTGTGGATGAAGTGACTGTTCGCAAACCAGGCTTATTCAGTCGCATGTTTGGTTTTTAATACCAAACGCGACAATCAATTCTCGAATTATTGTCATTTGTAGGGCTATTCTATGTTGTGAAACCACTTAACGAATGTTTCTCGCTATGCAACCCAAGATTATCTAGGTTCTTCAAAATGTACTTCCTCGCCGATATCTTACGCTATATTTCGCATTTCTTATACCCAGCTGGTTCGCAGTGTCGAAGCCATGCCATTCCAACGATAAATCAGCATTTTTTGCGGGATGTGGGACATTTGGAGATCTCGAATTTCATGAAGCTACATCTGTGATGTGATCACTTTCATTATTCCGGTATTGTCAATTCTGCCCTATGAACTAGCCTCTGCAAGACTAGGAAGGTACGTTTCGATCAGAGGTATAAACGGGTAATAGTGCTACAGCTTTCTCATTATATCTCCTCCAGGACTCGAGGTACTGATTCCTTGTTTATTCAAACATCGTGAGGTGTCGACAAACCGTAAACTCGTCAAGACAGTATCACTCCTTAATGATTCTAGCAACAATACCATCCCAATTTATCACAGATGTGTTATCGAGTCATACGACGTACTCGCTGGTGTGTTTCTTTCCTCATTGGATGCCAAGGGTCCTTTTCCACCCCAGCTTATCGAACGATGCTTTGAAATCCAGGCTCATTTAGCTCGTTTCCATTCCTGTGGATCTGTCGGTCAGACTTCCAAGTGATGGCCAGGGGTTTTTGGCACAATCAAGCGCTCATTAGGCCTAAGGTTCGGCACGACATTTTCGTACGACCCCCGCTAGTCATGGATTAAAATTCGAATGCCGTATGAAAGTCAGATCGATCTGATTTTATCCCATCTTTACACTGCGTAAAAGAGACTTTGCAGTATTGGGCTCGCTAATACAATCAGGCATTGAGCGATGGACGTCATGGGTACAGTAATACGAACGCTTAAGGCCTGCGACATTTTGCATAAATATAAAGCTCGGAAGCTCAGAAACGTTCGAGTTGCATATGCATCCAGAGGTGTGGATAATCCAGGGATAATCAGCTCCGAGTTCCGCAAGTCATCTCCGATCTAGATCGGCATCATCCGAATACGAGCCCCATATCAGACTCCAAGCTGAGAGCGCTATCCATTCCAGCTTTCCCTCTTTCCATCCATCATGTCCAACGTTTTCGTAAGTATTTTATTGCATTCTCCTTGACTACCCCTTGTATAAGTTTCCTCTACGTCAACATACTCATTGATCTCTTACCATCAGTTCGACATCAACATCAACGACAAGCCAGCGGGGCGTATCATCTTCAAGTTGTTCGACGACGTTGTCCCTAAGACAGCGAAGAACTTCCGCGAGTTGGCAACGGGTCAGCATGGATTTGGCTTTGAGGGTTCAGCCTTCCACCGTGTCATTCCCGGGTTTATGCTTCAGGGAGGTGACTTCACCCGTGGCAACGGAACAGGCGGCAAATCTATCTACGGTGAAAAATTCGAAGGTAAAGGGGTTTCATGGCGAATTGAAATGGTTTCTAAATGGGATCTTAGATGAGAACTTCAGCCTGAAGCACACCAAGCCTGGAATTCTTTCCATGGCTAACGCCGGCAAGAACACCAACGGTTCTCAATTCTTCGTCACCACCGTTGTTACGTCTTGGCTTGATGGTGCCCATGTTGTTTTCGGTATGTTCTAGACTTAATCATCGTCAACAATACTGATGCATGTGTGGTACACTTGTAGGCGAGGTCGTACAGAACTTCGAGTTAGTAAAGACGATCGAATCGTACGGTACTGCGTCTGGAAGCACGAAAGCTCGTGTCTCCATCGCCAAAAGTGGCACCGTTTAACTTCAAACAGGGGGAGAAGACTAAGAAAGATAAAAGAAGAGAAGTAGATACTTAAACTGTTGATTGCATAAACTGTGTTTTTATGAGATGATGGTATCATTATTGTGATTTTTAACGTCATCGCTACTACTCGAAACTATGAGGACTATTCCTTTTTGCTGTCTTTCTGGATGAACAATCGGAGTATATGCGTGTCGGCAGACTCAAACCGCACGGCACTCAACCTCGCCTTCCATAATCTCGTCATGGTCGCCCTGCGACTGAGCCGAACTAACTTCGAGGGTGTTCGACATGAAAATTCATACGTACGATGGCAAAGCTACACGCCACAGATCACGCCATTAACAGCGTAGAAGACCATTGGTTTGCTATATCAATGGTCTAGGTGAACCTTATCACATTGGGTATTCACTGCTATCCAGCCTATTACAGTCTTGTATATCGACTGTCATGGTGTTGGAACATGATGTTGTGGAGACACCGTCGTCCGCGAGAGAAACAGATGCCCTTTTGGGCCCTCAATCTCGAACTCGTAATGAATCCAACGCTTCCGTCTATCATGAAGTTGGCGCCTTGCATGGAACTGGCGTTGAGTGTAAGTGGGAGATTCTGCAAGAGTGGTCGCGGTCAGGCTGATGGTGCGAGAGGTAGCAACTGCCTTTGGCGAATCTTTTGACAATGTTCCGAGGTCGAAGAGACAGATAGGTATGTCACAGCACATGGCTGATATAGCAGGAAACCAAACACCAGCTTGATATCTTCAGGGCTCGCTAGTGCCGTATTCTTAATATTCAACAGGATCATAGGGACTGGGTATGTGCAAATCTCTTGGTTCTGGCGCGTTTATTAACTTGCATCTATTTGACAGAGTATATGCATCACCTAGCATAATATTACGAGCTTCTGGTAGTATCGGCGTGACGTTTGTCATGTGGATTCTAGGAGCTTTCATTGCGGCAGCGGGCACTGCGGTGTACGTTGAACTTGGAACGGTACGGGTCTTAGTCGATATCATCATGTTAGATATTGATCTCTACATTTAGGGTCTGCCACGTAGTGGAGGAGATAAAACTTACTTAGAATTTATCTACTCTCGTCCAAAATATCTTGTCACTTGCGTGTATGCGATGTATGGTTTGTTTCTGGTGAGCTTTTATCTGTACTATCTTTTCGGTGGCGTCATAATATGTGATATAGGGCGCGATAGCTGCAGCTAGTGTCGTGTTCGGGGAATGTCAGTTCTAGTCTCCTTCTAGTGAAAGCATATGATCTTAACGCAAACACGATGCACAGATTTCCTTCGTTCGCTATCTATCACTCCAACGCAATTTAACGTTCGCTTTTGTGCTGTACTGTGCATGACTTTCTGTTTCTTCATTCATGGTACATACCTGAAATGGGGTCTCCGTCTTCAAAATGCTCTCGGATTTTTCAACCTTTTTGTCCTCTCGCTGATAGCAGTATGTGGCATGCTTAGCTTGGCAGGTGTTTCAGGTTTTACAGTCCGGGATGGTTATGATATACCCCATAACTATGAGTGGGATTCATTTTGGGAAGGAAGTGTTACTGACACAAATGCATTTGTAATGGGGATGTACAATGTTACTTGGTATGTTGCTATATTCAAAACTACTAAGTACTGGGAACTTTTGACGAAATCCCACCATTTTCATAAAGGTCATTCATTGGTTACTCAAACGCAAATTATGCCCTGTCCGAGGTCCGCAATCCCGTCAGGACGATCAAACGCGCAGCACCCTTGGCTTTAGCTTTAGTAGCTTTGGCTTACATATTTGTCAACATTGCCTATTTTGCCGTCATTTCGAAGGTCGATATTCTTGACAGTGGTACTGTGGCAGCGTGAGTGGTATTAGCTTTTCTTTCGTCCATTGTTGCAGGCCTGAGCAATCTGTTCCATTCAGCGCGTTGTTCTTCAGGAATTTGTTTGGCCCGGCCGCGTCCAAGGTACGATCATCCAACTCTCATCCGGTTCTCCGTCCTCAGCGCTTCAGTATTCTCTAGGCACTTAGTGCAATTATAGCGCTTACTACGCTTGGCAACGTCCTTTCCGTTCTATTTTCTCAAGGCCGAGGTGAGTGTAATACATTTCTGGCGGCGACGTAAGACTGAGCGTCCCGTGGATCAAATTTCAAGTCAACCAAGAGCTTGGCCGGGAGGGAGTAATTCCTTACTCGTCATTCATATCTAGTAACAAACCTTTCGATACACCGCTGGCAGGTTTATTTGTCCAGTGGGCTGTTTCTGTGATCACCGTGATAGCAACACCTTCGGGCGATGCTTATCTTTTCATGGTCAACCGTAAGTTACCCACTATAGAGGTGACTCTTAGATTCTCACTGATAGCGCGTCACAGTTAACACGTTCCCATTGATGATCATCAATGTACTTGTGTCGGGTGGACTCCTTCTCCTTTATACGCGAGCGTACAAATCCTTCAATTGGCAGCCGCCTTTTCAGGCCTCGAGAAGTGTTGTGGTATTCTTCTTTTTGTCACAACTCTTTTTCGCGGTTGTCCCGTTCATTCCTCCTTCTCCCGGGTTTGACATATATGAGAATCTACCGTACTGGGTAAAGTCTCATCATACTTGATGGGGGAAATTCTGACAGGATAATTGTAGTCCCACGTCGCGGTATCCATCGTCATTGCCTCCCTCGGGGCTGTTTATTGGTTTAATGTTTTCATTTGGCTGCCGCGCAGGAAAGGTTACAAGCTAGAACGGGAGATGGTTGTCCAAGAAGATGAAATTTCGAGGGGGGTGTTTACAAAGGTACCAATTGAACAAGGATCAGTGATACGAGGATTTGCAAGTTAGTTCCTTTCTATACTATCATCAGCATCAAAGTTAGCATCAACAAGAGTTGTTGGCTATTTTGTTATCTATACGTGCTGCATAAGTAATGGTTTAATTTTTGGAAGGCATTGATGAGCCTTTCTTGGGCGAGCGAATCACCACAGCCATCAATCCTACACGAGCACACTATCGACGCCGGGTACACGCGGTTCAGCCTTCTTGTCCACGCAATCACCACGAAGTTGGTTGTTCTATCTTACAGTACACTCCGCAGTCACCGTCGTGCAGGAAGGAGCTTAAAAAACAACCAGACTTTGATGATGGTCTCTCGAGAAACGTTCCCAAGCACAATCAAGATCAGAGAATCATATCAGCTTTCTTGGCACACTTCCGGCCTGAGATCAGGCAGTGACCAGGCCTGTTCCTGTCATCATCTGCCACCGCTCACGTCGTGAAAGCGTTGCAGCGCGCTATTTTGAAGCTGAATTTCTTCTAGATCCATAACAGGTCTTTTTTCGGATGAACAAGGGTTACTTCAGCCTAGCTCCTTGGAGGATCATAGCCCCCCCCCCTCTCACTTCAAAACGTCCATGCGAAGAATTGTTGGCTGGAAAACAGACGTGAACGACAGCTAGGATGGGTGACGTTGAAGCCACCCGTGATGTGTGAGTGTGCATCGACCGCGCTCAAAATATATCATGGTGGCAACTCTGAATGGCTTGATCTCCCTTGCATGACAGGTTTCTACATTCGTGTTTTGGATTCATGGCGATTGGTGAGTGGAACGATACTTGATACTTTAGGGTGTTCCCCACATTTCTGACGGGCTGTTGCAGGTGTCTTGCTTTACGATCACGCTATCACGCTTGCAGACGAAATAGTGTATATCTGGAAACGCCCAAAATTTGCATCGTCTTTCCTCTTTCTCCTCAATCGTTATACTGCTTTTTTGGGAAACATCGCTGTCACTGTTGTCAGCTTTCAATCACTTCCAAGCGATGTTCGTGGGTGTGGCCTACTTATCTTAATAATATCTGGCTGACGGCTTCATTTCAGAGGTTTGACTGCATTGAACTTTTCTTCAATATGTATGCTAATAGCTTTTTGATAGCTGTAAACGTTACACTTTCTTCCGCCAGCTATTACTAGTCGTAAACCAGGTCATAGTATGTAGTAAGTCGGCGATATCATCCACACAACTCAAGTCTGTTCTAATTCAGGACCAGTCCTTTTAACTCTCCGTACATATGCATTGTATGGTCGCAACAATCGCCTACTTGCGTTCATGGTGGGATTTGGAGCCGTGTTGGTAGCTGCTGCTTCTGTATGTTCTTCGCGAGTATCAGGCACATTCAAATATCATCTAACAATATTCATATTTCAGTGGGCTCTGGTAGGACAACATTCATACGCTGCCACGAACGTCTCTGGCTGCCATATAGCGTACACAACTAGCACGTATGTCACTTCCACTCCTCAGAACACTTACACGATATTCAACGACATCGAATTGAACCCCTTTGTAGAGGCATACGTGAGATTTTGTAGATCAGTGTTTCGTGGTCACCAGTTCTCATCAAGTCTTATCAGACCTCGCGGTTGCTTGGGAAGCGCTTTTTCTCTACGATACAAGTATGCTTGTCCTCACGCTCTTGAAGACGTACAAGGCTACACGTCAACATGGGTTGTTGTCATTCAATGGAAGGCTAAATATTGTCACCCTTATGTGTCGAGATGGTGAGTTTTTTCAAAAGTTCTACGCTCACTCATATTGAAGAACTTTACAGGTGCAATGTATTTTGCGTAAGGAACTTGGAGTCTTTTCCATTCCAGTCGTAGTCTCATTGCGATAACATGCAGGACCATGGCCATAGCTAATCTCTCCAATATCCTCACGTTCTACGTAAGTCTTTCGTAACGAATCAAATATCGTGATATTGATCGTGTCAACGCAGATTGCCCCCGTATGTTTCTCACTTCAATGGATATCGTTTGTGAGCTCAGCTGCCTTTCAGTCTCTCCTAAAAGGAACTCTTTCCACTTTTGCTAGCTGGTATGTCCCAATCTACTATTTTCACTGCCCAGCTGTCGACGTCTTTACCGTTATAGTATCTCAGTTACTCTTATGACCCGGCTGATGCTAAACCTCCACAAATCCGCGGATACTGGTATACTTACGACTCACGCGAATGTAGATACGGGCGGTATGGTTTTCACTTCCAATATCGCTTCGACGATGGGACCATCTTACGATTCACAACACACCGTCCTGCTTGATCTGTCCCCGCTTGATGCACCACGCCTATCTACTGACATTTATTTGGAGCTGCGCGAAGTTTCCGCTCAAAATCATCTGCAAGTTGGACCCCGTGAAGTCTGACCCATGTCCCTTTTTTTAACGATTTCGCATACAACTCATCGATAACTTATTCCCGACGGTGCTAGTGCACTTGATACACTATTCCTCTACATGTATTTTGAACGACGAACTATACACCACAATCGTGGCCACTATAAAACTGAGACTGTTTTATCGTTTGGGGTCTAATTTTTTTGAGGATAACCTTGTTTGACTGCATCATAGGGATTATCTCTATAGGTCAAGAAAACATCGTACAGCGGAAACAACAGCTCAATAAAATTCGACATTTATTGAACCCAGGAGAGGTATCACAACACAACAGTTACAAACCAACGACTGCCAGTACTGTTACGCCGTAGTAGAGCTAGATGGAATGGGTATTGAAGCGGCAACATGAAGGTCCAAACATGATACCGATGGAGGAGTCCAAAATTGAGGCGAGCCAAGACAATAGAATATATATTATCCTCTACATCACGTCCCGGACAATTAAGCAGCCCAGAAACCCAAGGCCATAGCAGCAGCAACGCTCATCCCAACAGGAGCGTACATGCCCATAGCTCCAGATTTGCCGGTGGTCTGTGCGGTAGATCCTGTGCTACTGCCCGTGCTAGAAGCGGCAGCAGGAGTCGAAGTGGGGTATGTAGAACCTAAAGCTTTGATTTCGAAAGGCTGCGACTCGGCATAAACCTGCGCAAAATGAATATCAGTGAGAGGTCCGTGCATTGATGATGGTACAAAATAGCTCACGTCTGTGCTGTTGAAGGGGTTAGCGAGTTGGACAGTGTAACCAGTTCCGGCAGGCTGGGCAGACTGTTGCTGAGTGATAGTTTTAGAGCAATCGTAGTTATACTCGATGGCGAGGATGGCCAAGGGGGCCTCGAGGATGCTTTTGTCGGGGTTGGCAAGGCTTTGGATAAAAATGTCAGTTGTGAGCGGTAAGTATAGAAATACAATGACCTACAGGACGGTGAAGTTTGTGTACGGGGAAGTGCTGCATGTCCATTCGAGTGTGTTCGACGACTGAGCGACTGGACGAGCGAATGATACCACGCGACGACGAGATAAAATTCAAGTCGAGAGATTGTTAAAAGGAACGAAAGAAAAGACTATAAGTTGGGTGGAACACGCATATTCAACACAGACCACGTACCCCACCACAAGTTTGATCCACCAGGGTTGGTGACGCTCAATTGGGCGGAGGCAACGCCAAAGAGGGCAGTAGCTGCTGAGGCAAGAGCAAGACGGGTGAACAGCATCTTAGAAGAAGAACGAGGACCTGAGTGGGAACGTGTGAGGACAGAGAAAGGACTGTGAGGACTCGAGGAACGAGGGGAAAGGCTTTTCGAAGCACTAAAAATATGAGGCGATCACACTTTGTTCCAATCACACCCGTCCCGAATAGCACGACATTGGTTCTCCGCTTCGTCTCCGATCCAATGTCTCTGCGTTACTTTCTGTCGGAGCTGACACATTTCTGCGTTGCCGCATCGGCATATAGCTTCAAAGCGGTAATTAACGTACTATTTTGCTGATCGAATGAGTTTATCATCCACTGCCATAAAGCTTCAGCTCACCGCTAACATACTGACCATCATTGCCTCGCACTAAATGACATTTCAGCGCTACATTTATCGTAAATCCTTCAGTACAGTAGTCGCCGGCATCAAACATATCACTGTCTCAAAGTAGTTTCACAATCATTTCAGGCAGAACCTTCTAGCGAGAAGGCCAGAACAGATAAAATAGAAAATATAATAAGGAATAAATACAGTCGCTATCATGACCTATGTTATACATGGTGATCTTTATGATCATGACGTTTGTTCTAAACGGATACAAATTGCAAGAAAACCGATCAAGAGAGGTAAATGGAGAATTAGAGCCCAGCTGTGTGAGTAAAGTACGAAGAGAGACGAAAAAGGACTGTGTGATTGATTGTGTTCAACAAATGCGAGAGATGGTGCAATGAATGCGAGGATACTTTTAGGATGAGAGGTTGGCGCTGTGCATATTGCGCCAGTACAATCCGAAGTGGTGGTGAGTAGACGCGGGATATTGAGAAGGCGATTAGCTTTTCATGACACCAACGGCGATGCCCACGATAACAGCGACGGCGAGTAATAGAATGACCAAAGCCCATGCACATCTCTTTGCCCACTTCAACTCTGTAGCCCTCATCTTCTGCACTAGCTCTTGCCGCTCGCCCTCCGTTTTTGATGGCTCAAAGTCAGCCGGAGCGGAGAGCGGCGACACGAGAATAATGGCTCCAAGTAGCCAGAAAAGTGGGAATACTAGAGTAGAAACAGTATATTTAGTAAAAAGGTCATGCTGAAAAAATGAAAAAATTCGAAAACTTACCGAATCCAAATTTGAAAAGATACATGGCGAGCGTCACTGGCTCAGCAGTGGAAGCGTATGCTGGAGGCTCAACACCATAAGCATATGGAGGAGGCTCGTCTGCGTCCGCAGTAGAAAAGCGAGACGTAAGAGAGTGCGAGTCGTGTCTGCTTTCGCAGGTAGCACGAGAGCGCGTAACCCCAAAGAAGTCGTCGATTGGATCAGAAGAAGTGTTGTTTGATTCAGGTGTGCGGGTGGGGGCTGCAGCGGAGTGCACAGGTGAGGGTACAGAAGGTAAGTCAAGGGGAACGCGAGTCCCGGTTATGATTTGTGCTTCGAGGTCGACATCGGTCGACGAGTTGGAAACGCGGTGCCACTTGCCCAAGACAGTGGTGATGGGAGAGGAGGTAGCACTGATAGAGGACATTTTTTAACAGGAGGAAGCTATTCAAAATGTAAAGGGTAGCGATGAACTTGATGAGGGTGATGAACTTGTTGTCCATAACCGCTTCATCGTGTGTCTGATATATACCCTGAGGTTGGTGGGATACAGAAGCGCAATCACGCCGTACATTTTCCTGTGGACCCACGAAAGAAGCATGAAATTGCACTTGATGCTTTTGGCGAATAGCGTTAGACATTTAAGGAAATACTTATAATTGCTTACGCCCACAGCTACAAACAAACAAACTCATCGCCACCACCAACGAAGATTATGATGCTGGTAACTTGAGATGTGTCTGTACATAGTACGATGGGGATGGGGGTTCCTTTTATTTTTGCAGATAAAATTTACTTTCTAGATAAGACCACAGACAAAATATTTGCAAATGATCCCCCAGTATATACTTACGACGAAGGAATGAATGAGCGGGGGAAGTTACCTAATAAGGAAAGTATTGTGTTTTACCTTACTTTGGTAATTCCACCTTGCCGTCAAGAATCAACGGATTCCTAGCCCGAATGCGATCCAAACAATCACTTTTATTTCTGATTGAGCCACTGACTACATTCGATCTACAATACCAATTGAGACTCTGCTGCTTGCTTTAGGTCGAAAGCGCGCTAGGTGTCCGAGTGCTTGTGTTCTCTCTACTGTGTACCTGCTCTAACTTTAAGCTTCTTTTCACAATGCTCCCCATCCTCAGACATAGTTTCAAATACCTCCTGGCCATTTCCGAAAGAACCGAAGAATGGTGTAGCGGGACTGAGTGTTGATGGTGTGCGTGAAGAAAACGTTAGCGCAGGTGATATGGCTGTCGGGGACATTGATTCATCAAGCGTATATGCTGAATTGTGGTGATCGGAGGAAGGTGGGGCTTGTGAAAACGAGAGCATTTGAATATTGGTTTCCTTGTATATTTGGCTGTTTGCTCTATCATCTTCGCGAATATGACCAGTGTCACGGGAAAGAGTCTGGCTTTGGTAGTTACTGGTCGTGTTGGCGCTGTTATTGCTGTTGCTAGTGGTGCTGTTATTCTTTGTACGAGTGCTGGCGGTGGCGTATTGGTCACGTTCCAGAGGTTTAGAGATAGGAAGAATATTGGAGCGTGAATGCACAGGCAATGCTGTTCGTGTGGAGGGTTGCTTCGGGAGATTAATGACTGGATACGAAGAGATTGAATCACCCTGTTGACGAGATTGGCAGTATTGAGGGTGGTCAGGTTCAAGAGTGCGGAAAACATTTTCACGAGATGAAGGCCGTAAAGAGGGTTCAAAATTCGCAGCATAGTCATGAGATGGTACTGTATTCATATCCTTGGCATCGCTTTGCATTGCTTGATATGAAGAAGTGTAGAGTTGATGGCGCGCCGAAACATGGAATTCATCTTCGGATATAACGGGAAGTGCGCTTTTCAAACCCTTCGAACTGCCGGACCTAGCATAACCGTGTAAATTGTGCGATACGGATTGTTGGACGTGAGGGCGGGCAGTGAACGGTTGTCCGCGATTTCTTGATCCTATGTCCGCCTTTATCTTCGAATCGTACAAACAACCTGCCGACGTACGCAGTTCGGTTTGTCCGAACGACGAAGGCTGTGGGTGTTGCTGTTGCTGCGCTCGCTGCTGCTGAATGCGCGTATGGGTTTGCAAAATGAGTTCTTCTGCTGGTGTAAACCCATTGCGAGCTTGTGCCTGTCCTCCGGAGAGAGAAAATGGAAACATCGAAGAGGCATTTTGGGCCTGCGCCTGCCGTGCAAGGGCCCTCACACACAGCTCATCTTCAAGCGCACCCATCCCTATACCGTCGTTAACACAGGGCACCCCATCATTGAATCCCATGGTGTTCTGTAACGAGTCGATGAGTGTAGCCATTTCGTGGTTGATATTCGAGTGTTGCATGCGGCGGACTGGAGTTTGATAAGGCAGAGCACCTGAACTTGATAACATGGCCGCGTTTGACATCATTCCGGCTAAATCTCCTGCGGGGTAATCCTGGCATGGCAGCCATCCTGTGGTAGTGGGACAGTGAGCTGGAGCAGGCAAACCACGGCTGTGGACTGCAGGAGCTTTACGTATTTGATTTTGAAATTCTTGTCCACGGAGATTTAATAGGGCGGCCTGGGCGATAGTAAGGCGCGCAGGGGACTGATCACCATTACGTGCAGCTCGTTCAGCACGCTAATGTTATGAATTGAATAATATGTTGGAGTTGATGCCAGATAAGCCAAGGAATATATCACTGACCCGTAGTTCCCTTTGTTCAGCGCTATCCGCAAATCGTACTGAAATCCTGCACCCGGGATCATTCCACCCCCGTACCATCCTCCCATGTAAACGTTCGATGATCTCATCCGCCGCTGTTCGAGTTTCAAGGCTACCGAAATAGGTAAAAGAGCTGATGTAGACAATATGGCTTTGCGCTCACCGAACAAATGCAATGATTCTGGGTGGATCACTTAGTTTTGTCTTAAAGAAGCGACTGCTCTTGATATGATATGGTGATACAAGGGCAGCAAGAGTCTGGATGGACACATTAAACACTATGACATGTACGAGGTTTTCATCAATCTTACATCATCGTCGATCGTTAGGGGAAGACTAAAAGGGTTCGAAGTCAACAAGGCACGCAATAACATGGTCGCATATGGCTCGACTTACCCTTCAATATACAAATTCGTTGAAGCCTCATCCTTTAGTTTTTCCATCCGCGCCTTGAATGTCTCTTCGTCTTGTGCTTCAGAAGAATGAATACTGTGTGAAGCGTACGATGTCCCTGGAATCCTGTGGACTTGCTAAAATAAGATATTAAAATTTGATCTGAGTAAATAGAGTTGCTTATTTCTCATGACAACAAACCTTGGAGAAGGAGGGATGTAAATTGCGGTACTTCCTCAGTCCTTCGATACATAGGGCGGCTGATTGCACTTTATCAAATCTAGACGACCATTAAGTCATGTGACGAGATAGAGCGAGAGATCGGCGTACAAGACGAATCCATATCCTCTGCAACAACCAGTATTGATAAGTGTGCACTCCAAAGGTGAAGAAAAGTACAAACGTCGGTTTTTCACTAACATGCCTTGTAAAAGACCTTACACTCTTTACTTCCCCAAACGGACGAGTGAGCGCATATAGCTCTTGTTCAGGAAAGTGTGGAGGAAGACCATTGATATAAACGTTGGGGGTCTGATGAGACGTACAATCGGAGCCATCATGCCCTTGGCAAGAGGTTGCCGAGCTGAGAGAACCACAAGATGATTCGGGAAGCATATGGTCGTTAAAGTCTACGACGGAAGAGTTTGAAGCATAATGGGATACTGCATCTGCTGAGCTTGAGCATATTGTTACATTGAAGTCTTTGAACATAATCACTTACGTAAGTTAGCTTCAGTTAAATGTGTGTTTTTAGCAGGATTCAAGAGGTTCACATTGATATGGTCTTGCTGTGCTGGAGATGCGACGGGTTCCTTTGTAAGACCAGCGACTGTGCGAATGTTTACATTATTAGAAGGAAAAGGAGGACTATTTGTAGGACTGGAGTGTCTAGAGACTATACTTTGCGAATTGAACAGCGAGCGAGCTGGAGAACTGGACTGCGACAAGAGTAAAGCATTACCGATGTTTACACTGTTATTACGAGAAGAAGAATCAGGAGGGGTGGGTGGCGCAGGAGGTTGACGTGATGAGATTGGTGTGTTGGGACCATGGGTCGGGCTAGTATCAACTGTTGTGATATCATCGTGTTCTTGAAACATTTTACTAGAGTGCGTAGGCGATTTTAATGAAATCTGGATAGGCGTTTGAGGCCGGGAAGAGCAAGAACTCATGGCAATAACAAGACAGCTGGAGAGGAAGTCGAATAGCAGGAGAAAATGTAACGCAAGGACTGCAAACGTGGAAAGATAGCTGTATAAGGATGACGGATCGTATAGAATTTGATGTTTGGAACGATTGACGAAGAGGGTGGGGGGAAGACGCAAACGGGGAAGGTTATAAAAGAAGGAGGGCACCGTTATATACCCAGCAAAAGAAATGACGCACGGACCCTTCTTGATACGCTGTAAGGCAGCTGAAAGATCGTCGTTTAGGCACTGATTAACAACTTGCTTTGAGATTTCTTCCTTTCCATGCCTGCTTATGGTCAGTCGCTACCCAAATCAGGCATCCGACAAGCTCCCTTGAAATTCAGCGAGCGACTTCCTGTGAATGGCAACTCCGCCGACGCCGATAGGGCCAGATTTCCTTCGACCTATGACCCAAGACCATGAGTGCATTCGTGGAAGCTTGATTGGAAGATGCTATCTCTTGCCTCAGTCACGATGTCCGCGGGGTATCTTACAGTTCACTTAGTGCAGCTTCATGTAGTTTTATTAAGCAACTGACTGCGAATCTTCCCCCACGTCCATCGAAATTGATAAAATACATGCAGAATTAAGCATGAGCAACATGGCAGTCACTGTGTCGACATCGTAAAAGTAAGCTGGACATTGCATGATCGCAGGTAACCTTGGTGCAGCGAACAAGTCACCGACGCTGAGCGCTGAGGATTGGTCAATAAATGGTCGTACATTGTAAAGACACTCAAAGGACCTTTAATGAAACATTGTGACTTGGAGGAAGTCATCCCAGTGTTCTACCCCCTAACTTGAGATAGCGCGAGCTGCAGCTTAGGCATATTAGTTGGCGCTGTGTTCCTCGCTAGCGGCGACCATTACTGTCAAGCAAGTCGATAGCTATCGTTAATCGATTTTGGTGATCCAGTCCATTTCACTAGAGACTTGGTTGGACTGGAAATTTTTGGCGAGTTGGCGGAACCAAAAGTAGCCCGGCCGGGCAGAAGTATAAGCGAGTCACGCCCTGTCACGCCGTATCCGCTAAAACTGTCAGTCTGTCAGTAATCATCTGAACCGCCTTTTGACAAGTTTAAATTTGCATGCTTAAAATTGACCATTCTGTCCGTAAGGTCTATCCAGTACCGGGCGTTAATATTCTCAGACTGCGACTCCAATCCACTCATCAAAACAATATTCGAGATGCTGTGAAAGCGCTATCGTCAATTACTGCTAAGAGACTGTTGCCATCAACACCGTTCCTTTTAAATCATGTTAACCTTTCACTGGCCCATCACAGGGTCAGACTCTGTAATTTGCATCTCAGGTCTCACATGATGCACAGTGTGGAGACACGGCGGCTCTCCTCCTGTACGCCATGATCTTCGGTTCAAAGTAGCATCTATAGTGGTTATAACCACCATGCATTTTGACTAGACACTATCCTAAGGGCCCGGGAGTAAGAAGAATACCGACAATATACTGGCTTATTTTCTGTCTTCTCCACAATCAAAGGATAATCAGTTCAAATCCTGGTTTAGGGTTCGCCTACTGTTCGCCTCTTTGTCATCTCTTCACTTCAATAAGTACTCATCCAGCACCGTGATTGAAGAGGCGGCGATCGCGACATAAGATCACATTAAACTTCAAACTTCCTTTCCTTTACACTTCACCTCACAGTCTTTACCATCATGTCTTCAGAGTCAGTATCTTCAGCATCTTTGTAAGTATCTCTATTACGATGGCAGCTCAGGCACTCAATATAATCTCTATCACAGAAACATGGACTTGATGATGATCCTGATACCATTTTGTGCGTGCAAATTTTCCTATCGCCTTGGTCGCATCTGAACTTCTGTCGTACTACAGCAATTATAGTTTATGACTACGCCTTGACTTTCACTATGGAAGTCGAACGATTTTGGTTACGACCTAGCCGTACATGGCCCACCCAATTATTTTTCGTCAACCGCTACTTGCTGATTGGTGGACGCATTCCTATGATGGTCCAGGCAACTCTCCCAACTATTTCACCCCATAGTTCAGTAAGCGTTATCCATTTTCACAATTGACCACTGGTTCATCTCAGTAAATAGATGTTCGCGATTGTTTTAGTATACCCTGCATATGCTTGCAAGCTGACGAAAAATTAGATGTCGTGGCTTTCAACTTTGCAGCCAGGCGACCTTGATACTGAGTCAATTAATCACCGGAGGTAGGACGTGCTTTCTAATGTGTGCTAGGTTAGCGTTAACTTTCAAGTCAGCCTTGATGATAATGCGAGTATACGCACTGTATGACCAAAGCCGCCGACTACTCTACGCACTTCTAGTAATTGCAGTAGCGATTGTCGCAGAAGCCTGCGTGGGTGATTTTGCTTGCCCATCTAGCTAGCTAGGCTGACATTGTACTTCAGTGGGCTATTTTTTCCCCAGTGACTAATGCCAATCTCCCTATTACATCTATAGGTTGTGGGGATCCTCTTTCGTCAGCGGAGTATGTTTCCCCGTGATCAATAATGACTAAAACTTATTTCTGCGAATTTTTATTAGAGCTTTGCGTACGTAGTAGGGAAGGCTTTCACGACATGTAGCGATATCTCTCATCCCGATTCCATTTCTTCTTAGGTCAAGCGGCGGCTTGGTGCGGTCAACTCGCGTTCGACGTCATAGTCTTTGTTCTCACTCTCTGGAAGACTTGGCGTGTTGGCTCAGTTGGTGGACGCCCCTTAATTAACATTTTACTACGCGATGGTGAGTGGTGCTGTGTTATCTCTTGAGTAAACGAATTATGGATGCATTTTTGTTATCTGGCCCGGCTTACTTATCAGGAGTCCTGTATTTTGCGTAAGAGTCATCTACTTTAGGCCCACGTAAACGCTGAGGGCTCCCCCAGAGTCATGTCTATCGCTAACGTTATAAACGTGTCGACATTTCTGGTACGAGTCTCACGCCTTGTACCTGTCAGGAACAGCTTATGACATTTATTTGATCTCGACAGCTTGCTTCTGTGAGCACGTTTGATATCTCTGAATTATCTGATCTGATATTTTTCTTTTGTTACAGCCTGAGCGCAGAGGTTCTGCAACAGGATTCGCAAATGCGCAAGTCTAATACTTGTATATCCTCCAATGCTTGGTGCTAAGCTTGATTTTCTTAGGATATCAGCCATTTTGATCTCTCGAATGATGCTCAACCTTCATGGTCCTCGTTTAACTTCTAACATAAGCTCGAGGTCGAAAACAAGCAGCTTACAAGTGGACACCTCACTGTTTCCCATGGAACCTCTCCCATCGATAGTTGTGTCGTCTCCACCGTTTACTGAGATGGCTGTGCATGGCATTATTGGAGACTTTGGTAATTTTTTATACCTGTTGTATAGCATTATCTGACTGGTCATCATAGGGACTCATGACGACATTGCAGAAGTTCCTTGACATCGTTTGCATTGAAACTTGTGGCCGTTTGGCATATTGCTTTCAAATTGTATACTCGAGTGATGATACCAGTAACATGTATATTTAGATTTCGGGATATTGATAACTCAAAGCTTCTAGATTTAGATCTGTGCTGAATGGACGATTCCTAGAAGAAACAACTGTGTGTCAATTCATCAAGGAAGGGCAACAGGTTATGACCAAAGCACAGGTGTACCGCCATGCCATCTATCATTTCATCTGATATCTGGTCGTGATTCGAGCGTGAATTACAGTGTTCACTGGGTTCACTGGCACTTTACCACACTCACCGATTAGGTAAGCGACTTTCAAGCCCACAAAGTCAAGATACTACTAGGTCGCATCGCCGCACGGCTGTTGGTTACATTCAACTTGAGTATTCAGATATTTGTCACGCCGTCAAGATGCAATGGAGCTCTTGCTGGGCCTGGTAAGTTTTACTGTCATTGTCAATTCAGAGCTTTGCTCAAACCAGCTATCATGATCCAGTACGATCCTGGCGACGGCAATGATGTATATCTGGAACCAGATCCTTTGATGCTATCCTCAACGCAGAAGAAAGGATGCAACGATGGCCTCCTCCATTGTTGTGGTTACCGATGAAATATCATCTGTTCATGAATAACTATAAACAGCGCAAGGTTACTTTAAGGTGTTGCTCATACGCCCACCCTCTAACTTCCACCGTCCCCTTTTCAGACAAAAGTACGCATCTAGCATCTGATAGCCCAGAGGTTGCCCCATATCACGCCTAGGAATACTCAAAGCACATCACTGGAGCTGTTTTTCTAGCAATGGAGACAATGGTAGCATCATGGGCTTCTTTGTAAGTAGATCGTTATCCGAGCAGCGTGGAATCCGAACACAAAACTCACACTTTATGACAGAACTATACATTCCGCCTTGTCCATCATATCTATCAGTGAGTGTCGACTCATCCCACACGACAATCGTTTCGGGCTTATTATTTTGCAGCCATCACTATTTATGATTATATCTTGACCTTTACCCAGGAAGTAGAGCGCTTTTGGTTAAGGCCCAGTCGCACATGGCCTGCTATATTTTTCTTCGTCGGCCGCTACTTCCTAGTCTTTGGCCGAACTACTAGCACGATTCTGGTGAGTTCCTGGGACGTTTTAGGTCCCTCGCCTCAAAGTCCTGTAAGTTATTCCATTCATATCTATAACGCGATAATCACCGTATCGAACAGACGTTTGTATTTTATTTTACCTGCCCCACTCATGCTGATACTCGGTGGTGCTAAGCTGTCACGGCTTTCAACTTCTGTCCCAGACTACTATAGTGCTGAGTCAATTAGTTACTGGAGGTAGGTCTTCTTATCTAACACCCAATGCCAATGCTTGCGTTGACATTTTCGTCCAGTCCTGATGATGGCGCGAGTCTACGCATTATACAACCAAAGCCGCCGGGTAATGTGCATGTTTATAGTGATCGGGGTTATGGTTGTTGCAGTCGCCTGCGTGCGTGGCCACGCTAGCCTGGGGGTCACCTTACTGACACTTACTCAAGTGGGCCATCTTTTCAGTGACCCATGTCACTCTCAATATCCCAGTAATAGGGTGTGGTGATCCTCTTCCGTCAGAGACGTAAGCTGTCTGAGAACCACCAGTAGATAAGACTCGCTTATCAGCATTGTTTTAGAGCTACACGTGCGTGAGGATAGCTTTACGACTTGAAGACATGGTGTTCTCACTGCGGTTTCTTCCTGTGCTGTGTAGGTCAAGCGATAGCATGGTGTGGTCAGCTGGCGTATGACGTTATAGTCTTTGTTCTCACTATATGGAAGACATGGCATATTGGCTCGGTTGGTGGACGTCATGTGATCCACATTCTGCTATGGGATGGTAGGTGCTTCGACTGATATATCAGTGACATGTCTGACGTCGGACCTCATCAGGAGCGATGTATTTTGGGTAAGGGTGGTCACCTTCTCCAAACCACGTGAACGCTGAGATGCACCCAGGATTATAACTGCGGCCAACCTTGGCAACATCTTGACCTTTCTCGTAAGATTATTGGTCGTGTATGTGTATGTTTCAAAAGCTCACCTTACTTACCTGATTACAGCTTGCTCAGGTGAGTACCTTTGGTGTTTAGAACACACTATACCCACAACTTTGTTGTGTACATCCAGCCAGAACTGAACGCTTCTGCATCGGTATTCGCAAATACGTAAGTCATACTGGCCACCCCTAGATGCTTGCATGTTCTCCGACGCATTGGTGTTAGCTCATGTCTCTCAGGCTATCGGCGACAATGATCTCCCGCATGATGCTCAACCTTCGTGACCCTCGCTTGACTGATAATGCAAGGTCGAAGGACGATAGCCTGCCGGTAGTTGTCACATCTTTTTTTCCTATGGAGGCCCCTTTGTCGATGATTGTGTCATCTCCGCCATCTACTAGGATGACTGCAGATGATCATATCCTAGAAGAGCTTGGTAAGTTTTCATCCTTATTGTTTAACTTCAATAGACTGACCTTGACTTCTGAAAAGACACTGGTGGTGGTATTTCAGAAATCCCTCGTCAACGTCAATATTAGAACTTGCGATTGTATTGCACGTCGTTTCACGTTCTCAAAAGCTATAATCCCAGCAACGTGTATACAAACTTAGAAACACCCACCAATCTGTATGCAATTCGAATCGAAGTCTTTCCCTGCTGCGCCTATCAGGTTACGATGGAAGCTTGTCTGTACATGATTTCGGGCGTTGACACAGGGTTAGAAGTTAGAATAAACTTATACTCAAGTTTGATCGGCCCCATGTCAACTCGATCGTAGAACCTTGCAAATACAGCGAGCTGCAATCTGAAAAACATTGTCTTCCAATGCTTCATCATGATTCTTCAATGATGAACTAGAAAAAATTGGTTATTGTTAATAAAAAGTTCAGATCGAGGCCTTCTAAATTCAGAATGACATTACCCAGTACACCGATATCTCCAGGGGGTTATGACGTACCATAGCAAAAACGTTTGGCAACCGAAATGAAGGTTATATTGCATGTACATCCTTTTGATTACTGGAGATAATAATGATACAGAACTCACATATACAAATAAAGGATAAAGAGGATACATATCATCTATTCAACATAGGACAAACACTCCACTAGACTTTCACGTCATGTCCATACATTGATCGTCAAAGACATCGCCATTGGCTCCTTTTAAATTCGGGGGCTCTAGTGACCCATCTTCAACGTCACTGAGGAAAAAGTCTTCAACATTGGCATCTAAATCTGCGAAATCCGCGAGCGCCGCATATTCTTCAGCATACACCGCCAATTCCTCGCTTTCCAAGTCCTCAGGTGTGACTTCATCCACAATGTCAGGTGGACATTCTGTAATAAAATTAGGACGACAACAAAATAAAAGCCTATGTTAACCTACCTCTCAACTCATCTTCCCAGTGGCTAACATCTTCCATGTCAGGATCAAATGAGGAGCCAACATCATGGGAGTAAGAAAGACGATATGAGTGTCGCCGTTTGTGGTTCGCATTCGACATAATCCGTCTAAATAGCTGTTTCCAAAAGCGAAGGTTTTTATGAACATAGGCGTAACGTATGAGGAGTGGATGAAACGGACCTCGTCTTGCATAACCATGTCATCTTCCTCTTCTTCTTCGCAGTCCATTCCACCCTCATCCAGCAGGTCACTACTAGCATCGCTGCTTCTCCGCTTCCCTTGAACGACTCGTTCTCTCTGTCTCTGTGCACGCTCAAAACACCTCACTTTGAACCGTTCTCTCAAGAAAGATCTTTGCGGATCTTCCTGGCCCAATTCACAAGGAGGTAGTGGGTTTGATCCCCTTGATGTATTTGAAGATGTATTGCGGAAACGGGGGGTCGTGGGCTTATATTGCGAACGTCGCCGGGCCTGAGCCGAGACTAGAGAAGATTTTAGGGACGGTGAAGCCAGAGGCGAAGAGTTTATAGGCTGATAACTCAGGGAAGAGTAATATGAGGATCTGCTAGGCGTTGAAGGATAATTGGAGACTGGACTTGAGCTCTGCATGAGTGTAGCCATGGTATAAGACAATGACCGTCACAGTAGTGGCGTCGCGTTTAATAACCGCGTTAAACGTAGCAATGACTTTGTTGTGGTGTATTGACGCGTTGCTTACTAATCCAAACTTTCTAGGCTTCATTTGCTTTCTGTTCCTCAGAATAACTTGGAAAGTGTTCAATAACTTTTCACCGGAGTTTCGTCTTTCTTATCTTTATCATAAATATCTCTGTCAAGTCTTAGCTTCAAGGCTTATGAAGGTTCCTCGGTGCACCGATCTTGCTCACGCTCATCAATATCATCACAAACTAGCCGGCCAGCGATCAGTTACTGTGTTGATATCACGCCCTTGTCAGCCATGGTCCTGTGGACCAGCGCAGCTGTAACTTGAATGATTGCATAGGGTTATGCTACAGGAATCACTGGTTCAGCGTTATATGATAATATCTCGACACTACCAATTTCCAAGTCAGTTCTTATTGTTTCTAATATTAACGATCTTTGTCCAGCGCCTACTGGTTGACCGGTACAGCCCCCATCAAATACAATGCTACATCTGGGGGCGGAATTCCGCGTATTTCGATCCTATGGTCAATTATATCTCATATTACCTGTCTTGCAGATTTCAAAGCATCCACACTCATCGTATCAGGGTCGCGAGGACGTGCCAGTGTCAAGTGGGTTATCGTGGGCGCCGGATACTTTCAGCAAGTTCATTCCACGTACTTGGCCTCATACTGCTTGCGCTTAGGCCAGGGATTTTGCCGAAGAAGTTATCTATTTCTGAAGGTAAGTCACTGCCTACAGTCAGTAAGCCTATCGGGAAAATTAGCTAAGGCTAACCTACAAGGCGAAACATGCGTCTTCGCACGTGTGTGTTCATGCTAAGCATTCCTTCCAAAGGGAAAACAGCTTCCTATTGAAGTATCAGAGTTCTTATGCGAATAAGGGATATCATCCTGATTCAAGAGTTCCGTGCGATGTTCATATGTTCTGATGGCGGCCGAACCGAACTCGCGGACCTACGCTATTAGCAGCACCACATCATACCACCATCGAAGGTGCCAGTGACTGTCACGTACAGCGAATGGCATGTTCCGCATAGATCGAATCCAGGACTCATGTTGCGAGACCTCACAAATCTTTATGTTTTATATTTCTCTTCCTAGCCGTGTCGCGTTTATGAGCAGCCTGGCAACCTATCAAGGGGCGATGTAATGTTATCAGAACCAAAGGAGATGGCAATCCTCTCAATGCCCGCTTTTGTTCCTTTTTCATTATACTTATCTTCAAGATTCAAGAAGCGCTGGAATGTTTGCCTGTATTGTTGATAAGTAGGTTCCTCTTTTGCTTAGGTTTGTAGCCGTATGCGGTCTCGTGCGCAAGTCCAGTTACGGCACGTTTACTTGGGTTTTGCTGTCACAACGCCACGACTTCTAGCTCAATAATATCATGATGAGCCACAACCCTTTCCGCTAGAGTATTTAAATGTCCTCTTAAATGGACGTATCCTTTTACTCTTTCTTGGCTTCATAAGATGTTTTTTACTATGTCTGCCCATCATCGCGACTGGTGAGCCCATTTGTGATATTTCTGCTTACTCTGTATTCTAACTCAACTCAGCATTGCGAAGCAGGAAGAGCGTCAAGCAAAGATAAACTCCCTTCCTTCGAATTACTTCAGTGACTGTACAGAAGATGATAGAAAGCTCCTTGACCTGTCTTTAACCCAGCTTGTTTCGCAGAACAAAGCAGGTTCCATCACTCCATCCCAAATCCTCCAAGCTTATGGCAAAAAAGTCGTTCTTGCTCAGAAAGCAACCAATTGCTTGACAACGGTGATGATACAAGAGGCAATTTCGAACAACGTCGAGAAACCATCTAGAGCCAGTACCCCTGAAAGAAGTTATACAGGTCCGGCTAAGGGCATACTTCCCCTTGCGGGTGTTCCTGTCAGTTTAAAAGATTGTATCGATATCGAGGGGTATGACACTACACTGGGCTTCTCAAGTAGAGCAAATCATCCAGTTACAACTTCTTCCGCCATAGTCCGACTTCTTCGTGATGCCGGGGCTCTTATGCATGTCAAGACCACAACACCGACCGGTGTACTTGGGCTCGACACCTCTTCAGACCTCTTTGGCCGTACAACTAACCCTTACAACGACAAGTACGTTGCGGGGGCCTCTACAGGCGGTGGCGGCGCTCTCCTAGCTTATGGGGGAAGTGTTATCGAGATTGGCACGGATATTGGAGGCAGTGTCAGAATGCCCGCCCATTTTTGTGGGGTGTACGGCATGAAAGCTTCCTTTGGAAGGTTTCCCAACTTCGGAACGGTACCTCCGCTTCCTGGCCTTGAGGGAGTGCCAACCACATGTTCGCCCATGTCCAGGCGTTTGGATGATCTTGAGGAGTTTTGGAAGAGGGTGATCGGAATGCAACCATGGGAGTATGATCATTCAGTAAGTACAGCCTGCTGTTGTAAATGTCGACCAGTTTCTGACATCATATTACATTGTGAAGTGCGTTCCCATACCTTGGCGAGCAATAGATCTTCATGGTAGAAAACTGAGATGGGGTATCGTTTGGGATGACGGTGAGTCCGGAACATTCAACTTCCAGGCACATGATCATTATTAATCTACCCGTATCTCCTTACGAGCAGGTATCATATCACCTTCCCCCGCTTGTCGCCGAGCGTTGGAGTGGGTTTCAGATGCGTTGGTAAAGCAGGGACACGAAGTCGTCGATTTGTGAGCGATCAGTGACATCGTGCGCCACTCATAGCATGCTAATCCTACTTCAATAGTGTCGCTCCAGATATCCCGTACGGCTTGAACGTTGGTTTCCAGCTTGCTTTTGCCGAAGGAGGTAATGATACGTGTACCCTAAGATGGGATCTCGAGAGTGCTCATGTCTTTGTTCAGGGACCCAGGTCTTCGGAGCCGTACGGCGAACAGAGAAACTTGATCCTGTGATGCTGGGTATCAAAACCCTTTTAGGCCTGCCTTTGTTGGTGAAGAAGTTCCTGGCTAGTTTGACACGTCGGTTCAGCAATGACGAAGTATGGGCATCGATGCTCGAGAACTTACACAAGAAATCAGCCTTAGAGGAACGTGCTTTGGTTGTAGCTCGCGATGACTATAGGGCGAAGTGGCATGAAGCTTGGGACGCGGAGGGTTTAGACTTCGTCTTGACCGTACCCCATTCTCTCCCTGCTATCCCGAACGGTAGCGCTGAGAAAGTGTCTTTGGTGTCAGCAAGTTATATGATGCTTTTCAACATTGTTCGTATCTTCTGGTACTTGCGCCCGGACCTCAGTTGATCGCTGAAATGTCTATTTTTATATAGCTCGACTATGCCGCTGGTGTCTTGCCCGTGTCGTTCGTCGACAAAACGACAGATTCTCTCCCTTCAGATTTCACCAGCAGCGCTGAGTACAAACAAATGGGAGCTATCGCGAAAGGCGCGTATTCGGTTTATGATGCTGATGCTATGCATGGACTACCAGTTGGGATTCAAGTCGTGGGACGAAGATTTGAGGAGGAAAAGGTGTTGAAAGGTATGAAAGTGATCGAAGAAGCACTCGGAGAGTGTGGAAGAAAGTTCATACCTAAAGAATTCTGAGAGGTTTGCGGAGATGCTGTTACCTGTGGTCACTCGTATGCACGTACTAATATTTGTATTTTACCTATAATGTGTATTGTTGTCAATATAAGCATGCTTCGTGTACAATTAGCACATCATTCTTTTTTGTTCTTCACCTGTTATGTAAATTAAAAGGTTTATAATCAATAAACACATTCGACGAATGAAAGTTACTCGGATTCGTAGACAGAGACACAAAAAATGATAGCGACGAAATGGTTTCTCTTGGCCGCTCGGTACGTTGATAATTAACATTTTCCACACCCGCCTATCCAGACAGGAAGTGAAGGCTTCCCGTCTGCACTGCCAACCGAATCAAGCCGAGCTAAAACATCCCAGCCATCTTTCAACTTCCCAAAAGCTACATACTTGCCGCTCATCTTGGCCAATTGTTTTTCGTCTTCCGTTAGTACCACAAAAAACTGAGAAGTGTTACTGTTTTTGCCAGAGTTTGCCATGGCCAGAGATCCTTGAGAAAGTTTCGCCTTTAACCCCTCTTTCTCGTCGTTGAATTTACCTCCATAAATTGACTAAAATTCCGAGTTTAATGAAAACCTAAAAACATCAATCAAAGGATTAAAGCTGACCTCTCCACCACTCCCGTCGCCTCTAGTGACATCGCCTCCCTGCGCCGCAAAGCCTTTTACGACACGATGGATGGGACATCCCATGTAATGCAATTTCTTGTTCGGTGCATTCTTGCACATCCCGCATTCGCCAGTACATAGTGCCAAGAAGTTTGTCGTCGTTTTAGAGAGACCCGAAGAAGCGTATAACTGGAAGATAAGTCGGCCAGCCTTCAAAGACGGCGGTGCAACGAAACGCAAATCTATTTTCTGGATCAAGAGAGAGTCAAAGACTGCAACATCTAAGCGAGCCCCACTCGAGTACTGTAGAGCGGTTATAGAAGGATATGCACATCTAGATCTTTCAGGATATCCTTTTGCTCTTCAGACAGATCCTCAGGATGCGAAGGTAGCCCGTATATGGTTGCATTCTTGGAAAGCAACTCGCACGTCGCATTGTATAACGCTTCCTCTCGAGCATGTTCCTCTGAGATTCCTATGTAGATGTCGATAAATATTAAATGCGCCATGAATGTTATCTCCAAGTGTCAAGCTGAAAGAATTGAGGCCAAAAGTTTCAACTCCGTCAGAGGAGTTGGCCCAAGGGCACGTGATTTCTTCTTACTCATCCACTTTCTGCCACTCCCTGAGCTTGCGTCTCTTGCAAGCTGCAGCGTTGTAGCCACTTGACAAGATCCAGGTCTAAAGCTCTCATCACGTTTCGAACATGGCAGCCGCATATTACGAGTTTTACCGTGGATCTTCGTATGTTGAAACGCTTGTCAATGCTCATTAAAAGTCAAAATGAGTCTTCCTCAGGATTGGTATGGCCCTCACAGATTCGCTGGACGAACTCATCACCAGTGGTGCAATTACACCGCAGCTAGCTATGAAGGTTCTTCAGCAGGTTGCATCTACCGTTAGCGTTCACCCTTGCAAGGTCTAACATTTGTGGATGGCAGTTTGACAAGTCCCTTGCGGATACGATGATTAAGCAGGTGAAGACTAAGACTACACTAAAGGTACGCTTGCACGCTTCAGCCTGTTTCTCGCTGCACCACAATCAACTCGTAATCAGGGCCACCTGCATACGTATCGATTATGTGACGACGTATGGACGTTCATTGTCAAGAACCCGTCCTTTAAAATGGAATCGAATGAAATGGTGTCAGCGCCCAGGATTAAAATAATCGCTTGCAAGAATGGAGATGCCGTCGAGGCCGGGAAGAAATAGTAGTACTGGCAGAGAACAGATGAAAGGTCCGGGAATTGGATTTCCTTGTATTCTCTCTTGTCCTCTCCCTTTTCGTGTTATCTTCTTGGATCGGACTGGCTGTGACCATAGATTACATTGTATAGATATGTATTGCTCCTTTTGTTCTTGGGGTTGTTAGCGTTACCTGAGATTCTCTGTTGGCATAGGGTAATTTATGAGGCTTATATGAAGAGTCCCCTCACTTTGCAGTGCACACTGATGGCTTTTCTAGTTACAACAAAAAGGACTATACTCAGGTGGTCGTTGTGCCGTTCGGGAATTTGACCAAGTCGGACCTATAAAGCCACGTGTTTAGCACAAATGCGTGGGCGGAATTTATTTGGCTTCCTCTCAGTCCCAAAGCCTCCTTATTTGCTGTAACATACTCTTGTACTCATCCTTACGACCATGCAACCCAAACACTCTCTCCTGGATTTCCCTGAACCACCGACAAGGAATACCATTGCAGAGGCACGCAGAGAACTCGAATCCCGACGTGAACAGCTCGCACAGCTGACCGACAAAATTGACGCTGCTGAAGCTGCACTCGCTCAGATCGTGGCCGAGTCGAGATGCACTATCGGCGAGATGCAACTCGAGCGGGAACTGCTGGAGGAGAAGGTATTTCACACAATGGCTTACATTTCCCCCATTCGCAGGCTTCCCAACGAGCTGCTTCGACAAATATTCTTGTTCAATTTTGACGACTATCCTTGTTGTGCCTGGGTGCTCGCGGCTGTATCCTCGTTGTGGCGGCGTCTGGCCTTGTCAATGCCCAAGTTGTGGTCCAAGGTGCGTGATACTACATACTTTGGTGTACAGCGTCTAGGAGTGCCTGGGAGGGGGAACGCGTTAAACGTGTGTTTTTATGCCTGGTCAACACACGTGACCCGACGTCTCTACGCGATGTCGAGGAATCCGTTGTGCAATCATACTAGACTATTGGGGGTATTCGCGAAATGTTCAGTTGCGAATTGAAGTGGTGTCCTGCGCTTCTAAACCACCAATTTCTCTCGGTACATTGTAAATACTGGCATCATACCCCAGATATTCACGTCGTATATAGACGCTGTATCTACACCTGGTGCCTGGTCCTGTCACTTGCTTGTTTATTGTTCCATCTTATCTCCTTGCTGACACTTGCCATAGATTCGTCTTATCACGACTCAGAGTTCATCTGCCGATACAATACGGCTGTGGCTGGAACGTTCGGGCGATAAAGTGCCGCTGGACATCGAAATATTTCTCCAGGTTAATGGGTCATCTCCTGAACCTTCTACTCGCACGCGGCCGGTGTCGCCCACTCCATGGCCAGGTGGATCGTTTCCTCACACAGGAAGCCCTCCAGCACATTATGTGATATCCCATACTCCAGGCACCGCGATCATTCTTCCCCCCGCGCATACACCCATCATAGTCCCACCATCACCATCGCATCCTGATTGGTCCCCTCCTCCACCTTCAGCTATGCAGATTAGTCCACAGCCTCAACGAAGCATGCATTGGGGCCACATCGCGATTTTCTACTTGGTTGAGCAGATGCCCCGCTGGCAGCGTTTTGTCTTCAGGTTTGACAAACAGTTCTCTTCCATGTCAGCTTTAAAATCTATCTCGGGTGAAAATTATTCCACATTGTGCGCTATTGATGGAACTTGCTGACCAATTGCGAACACCTAGGTGATGCCCCTGTCCTCAGTGAATTTGAAATTTCATGCGCAGAGCCCACTTACTACACAGATTGGCCTTGGCTTCCGAGCGCAAGTGTCAATACTCAGATCGCGCTACCCAAGCTTGAGTCACTTACACTCCAATTTACTCCTTTCAAATGGTCTTCCCCTATCTTCAAGACCAACTTGCGTTCTCTCACTCTCCGAGCCCTGCCAGCTAGCCATCTTCCACTGGATAGGATCTTACATATTGTTTCCAGTAATCCTGGTTTGGAATCCCTTTCGTTGCACTTCACCATTGTCCTCCCTGCGATTCTTCCCCTATCCCCGACTACCCTTCCTGAGCTCCGCGAGCTTACTTTCGGTGGTCATTACCATATGTCACAATTGGTGGACTCTCTGATTCTCCCTTCACTGGACATGCTCAATCTTGATATTGAAGCCCGAGAGCCTGTTGAGGACACCATCTCCAACATGCTTACGCGTTCTAACAATCCACCTTTGAGGCATCTTTCTGTAGCTTACGGAAACACCTCGTCGACTTCGATTTACTATGGACCAGGTGGTGTGGTCATCTCTTGGACTTTCCTATCTGAACTGAACCATCTACAAACTCTCAATGTCGGCGGAACACCTTTCGAGCCACTTCTTACGGCGCTCGGTGCGCCGGATGAGGACCAGACGCAATGGTCACTTCCGAATCTGACTGCACTAGCCATGAAAAATTGTCATGCTCATGGTGACGGGGTTGCTAAACTTGTGCAGATGGTCGAGTCGCGCAATCCAGATACGGGAAATGCGGCCATTGTGAACGGGGTATCACCTACTAGGCTGACACAGCTGGAGTTGTACGATTGCGCTTCCCTTGGACAAGACGTGATCAACTGGTTGAAGAAAAGAGTCGAAGAAGTTGTTTGTACGGAGCCTTCGTATGTAAGGTCTCTTTGACTGAAGTGAAGGTGGCGTTGAAACTCAGTTTGACATTTGGGTTTGCTCTAGGCCACGGACTTTTAAGCGTTATTATAACGCAGCCTATTTTTAAGTTGTGTGTATTTTATATCTTATCGCTGGAGTGCTAAGAATAGGGGATAATGGTAAGAAGCTCGTTATTCAGTATGATATAAGAGCTGACGCTTTGTAGTATATGTCGTGCTGTGCATAGGATTTGGAGATTTCAACACGGCTTGTTCTCTAGATATCATACAACGGGCTGTTGTAGTAGTTGAATCGAGTGTCGACGCTCGAAAGGATGGTGCCCGCTTTATTGCCGCTTATCCTTTCAAGATGGATTTCGAAGAAATAACTGATGGCGACTGAAAGCCAGGTGACAGAGCTGTACGACCGGGGTTCAGTTGTTGACGTCGAAGCATATCCGTGAGACCATCAACTGTGCTCGTTTCTCGCATCACACGCGTTTTTTCGGGCAGTGCCTCCACCATGGATTCCTCGTTGACACCTTTTGGAAAATGTGATGTTGATAGTATGGTCGTAATATTTGTAGTTATTTCTATGTAAGTACTAGTATGTTTGTTACCCCAAAGGACTGGGGTGAGCGGTAGACACGTATCACCGCCTATCCCGATCAAAAGCAATGCTGCGGCTACGATCCCATGAGGTTTCCTGGCTAGTTCAAAAACTGTAGCTCCAATTATGAAACTGGAAGAACAGGAGGATATCACATTGACCGGTGCCCGTGCTAGTGTATGAATGTTATGAACACTGCCGATGATGTGCCAAGAGGTGACAGAGCGAAGAAGCAACGAGTAGCGTTAGTGTAACCGTCGGCCATTAAAGCGCCCAGAGTGCCCAGGACGGAGGGTAATTAAGAATGAATGGTTAATTTAGAGATAAGGGAGCCAAGAGACATAAATAACAACCATAACGTTAATCCGTGGGCCCAGGAACAAGCCAAAGCACGGAAAAGAGGACAAGCCCAGTGTGATAGAGCAATGCGGGGCCAAGGTGGAGATTCGAAAGCAGACATTGGGAAAGTATATAAGCAAAGTCATTGTAGACATTGTAGACATTAATATTGACCCATTTGTTGTCTCACTTACGATGCCTGTAGCTGTGCCCATTACGGAAAAACGTATCAATAGACCAAACAAATCCAAATATGGATTAGAGCCATATGAGATTGTTATGACCAACTCCGGGTACGTTGATGCAGACATCCCCTCCCTTCGTTCCTCACCAACACAACAAAGGTTCTCGCTTGCGACAGCGACAGACCCGTACACCAATACAGCCCGCTCGTTTACACCCTCATCTCACACCGAGAAACACAGGCCATCTGCTCACGGCCTGGATTACCTGCATCAAGCAACTATGCATCGTAATGGCCATGTTGCCATGATGGATGGCCTCCCAAATCAGCACCGTGCTGCGATCTCTCCACCATTTTCACCCGCACCAGCTTCCACTTCAAAGATCGCGGTCGTATGGGACTGGGACGTAGAGCACGATGACCGCAAACGCGAGGCTAGAGCAGACGCGGCTCTACACGGTGCCCAACCCTTCCAAGTTGATAGAAGACTGCTCAAAGACGTGGTCAGGGAAAAGATGGGCACCGATGTGGGCAGAATCACGTTCTTGAGCGCAGGTACGTGTCATCTCTCGTCATTACTGGGCGATAGCTGACCGAAGGGCTCCCGGGCTCCTTTAGGGACTTTCCACAAGGTATGTATTTCATCTTCACGAAGTCACCCCACATTCACAATACTCATGTACACAACGCTCCTATTCTACAGGCTTATCTCGTCACCCTCGTTGATACCCGGGAGTTAGTGGCCCGGGTCGCTCGGCGATTTATGCCGCGCCTCAAGACTGAATCAGAAGTCGCTACCTTGAAGTACCTCCGCGAGAAGACATCCATTCCTGTGCCATTTGTATATCACTATGACGCTAATCCATATAACCGTTTGGGAGGCGAATATATCCTAATGTCCAAGGTAAGCCATCGCGCGTCCTCACTGCACGTGCAACTAATAAGTCACATGTTTTCGTGCAGGCGCCTGGTATTCCCCTGTCAAGAGTGTATCATACTATGTCTAATGATGAACTGAGAAGGTTGTTTTCAAGTGTAGCATCGCTGATCATACCACTATTTTCCCACCGATTTACTCACCTCGGGTCTCTGTATCAAGACTCCTCTCCTTCAACATCTACATTGTCTTCAGGAGCGCCCACTCCAACCGCAACGCATTCGACTACCATCAAGGGCTTCTCATTTATGCCTCTACTGAGCATGACGAGTTCGTCGAGTATCCCAACGCCTAAGCCAGCCGCAAAGCCTCCATCCCAGATTCCTGCCGCTCCCGGTTTTAACGTTGGATCCATAATATCTTGGCCATTCTTTGGCTCGAACAGAGGCGACCTCTCACACCCAAGTGAAATCAATCGTGGTCCTTGGTCCAGCACACGTGCATATCTTGAATCATGCGTCGAGCGTGAAATTTCCGGTGTCATTCGCGAGAACGAAGGTAAATCCGCACCGCATCGTCTACATCTTGATCCAGACGACATTCACTCCTCGAGGCATCATCACCTAAGAGCTGTTCCCGACGACAAGAGTGATGACAGCGACGAGTGGGACCTTGAAGAGAGCGAGGAGGAGTGGGAAGGGCCTGGTGATGCGATGTACAGGGATTACCGACGAATGCAGCGGAGTACTTTCCTAGTATCGCACATGATGAGGCGCGAAGAATGTGTACGGCAAGAGATGGGACGATGGATGAAGATGATGCAGCGTCTCGGATCGAGCACCGACCCAGCGGCCACGGAGGAGTTTGGACTGGACTGTCATGACCTGAGTCTCGAAAATGTGTTTGTCGACGAACATGACCACACAAAAATAGTAGGTGTCTATTTTTTCGGATCGGTCTAAATATGGCTCAATGGCTTCTTTCCGATTTCACCCTATAGACGTGTGTGATCGACTGGGAGTCTACGACGACGCGGCCGCTCTGGGCTTGTGCCCATCTTCCCGCCTTCCTGCAGTCCAGTCCATTCACAGCCCGATTGTTCCGCGAGGCCGTCGTGCAGCTCGCTGAGAGCCCTGCGTCGTCTTCGCAACATCCTGTGAAGAAAAGCATACACGCCGATCTTGCTGTGATAGCGAAAGAGTGGTTACACTATGAGGCTATTGGTGCGCGACTACGGCTGGCTCACCGATGTGCGGAGTGGGACGGCTGGGAGGAGGGTTTGGTCGATAGTATTCTAGGCCCAGAGGACACGGAGGAAGATTGGTTCAAAGACGCAGATACGACAGTCGAAGAGTCGGGGCTGCTAAGCCCATCCATGCGTGGTGACTTTGCGAGTGAGAGCGAGGCGAGCCATTCCGGCTCCGGGTCAGGCTCATTGCTAGTCTCTTCTCTGAAGAAACGGAAACAGGCGGGACGTATACCGTTAAAGAAGGAGGGAGAACGGGAGCAGATGTTGGACATGACTGGCGACATATGTGGTGGCCGAGGGGGTGAACTGGGGCGTCGACTCGAAGCGTGGCTCAGCGTAGATGGTAATGGCGAGAGGAGAGGGGGCAGCGGCAGCGAAGACGAGTACGACGCCGAAGCAGAGTGATTACAGAACCATGCTTGCATTACTGGGACAGTGGGGAATCTACACTTATGGATATCCGGTTCATGATCAGTAGATAGACGTATATTATTTACGACGTTCACGCTCTTAATCGTGCATAAAGATACGAGGAAGTTATTATCATTGTACTACTTTTGCTAGTCTTGCTCTCATATTACAGACAGCGTTGATAACATGTTGCCATACAAAAATAATTGTTATTAAAAAAAGTGATTAAACTGTAGTTACAATTGGTTTTCGAGGTTCTAATCTAAACCTCTGTTTGGCTCTGACTTGGTACTTCTTGATACGTGCACGACAGCGCTCACAGAGACTTCCCACGGAGGATGTGGAGAGAGTACGGCGACATGATTTCTTCGTACACTGGCGCTGCATAGCAGTGATGGGTTTAAGCAATCTGGGGGGATCAATTAGAAGACTTACTATTGCCAAAGGAGATGAACGAATATTCTCATCATCTGGCGTATCATTTGTTCCCTGATGGAGGAGCGAAGTTGAGACGCCGCCCTCTTCATCATCGGGCTCACTTGATGTCCGCGAACCCTGAGATCTACTACGACTGTGGCTCCCCTCGGGCACGGCACCGTCATTTGCCGCAGAGATAACTGATGCACTCGCACTCGCAGATTCTGTGTTTGTCGTATCTGCTCTGATCGGTAACTTGCCCCGTTTCCGACGCTGAGGCACACCTACACCTGTCGTGGGCGTCTGATGTGATGCAAAACAAGGTGGAAAACGTAAGATCTAAACGCAACACTGGGTCAATTTAAAAAGGATGCATACCTGGAACTGAAGATCTCGAGATTTCGTCGAGGGATGCTGAGTTTGAGGTGGCGCATTGTAGGCCGATTGTCCCTGATACAATGGGGCACCGTACGGTGGAGGATAAGGTGGAGGTGGAACGTTGTAGGGTGATGGCATGAACGATCGCGACAAGTACGGATAAGGTTGCTGTGGATAGGGCGAGGAGTATGGATAGGGCGGGTATGATCCGTATGGTTGAGAAGGATAGGGTCCATGTTGGGGCTGAGGTGGAGGCGGCTGCGGTGGATGACTCGGATATCCTTGCGCTGGTGGTGGTCCGTGGGAAGGCGAGGGGTATGGCTGGTGATGGGGCATATTGTATGGAGGCATGTTGTAAGGAGGAGGCATATAGTATGGGACTTGATACTGTGGCGGGATGACATAGGGATGGGCGTCTGGAGGAAGATTATGAGGCGTACTGGTTGTGGAGGCGCCTGTCACAGCAGTTGCAGGGCCCGGAGGCTGCGGGGCATCTGTGGTTTGTGTGCTAGGTGCTTCCTGGGCGGGATTGACCGCGGTCGTCTCGACAGACTGGACAACTTGTCTTTTCCTCCTGCGCCGAACAGTTGCTACAGGTGGTGCGGCAGGCGTGCTGCTAGTATTAGATGGGGCTGCAGACGAGTCGCTGGGAGGGACATTGGCTACAGATTGTTCCGGGTGATTCAGCCCATCTCCGGTGGTGGAAGATGGACCTTCGTCAGGTTGGACAGGTATGGTTGCCTGCGCTGAAGCCGAGTCGTGCTCGCTACCCTGCCCCTAATCAGTGAATAGTAAATACACAACTTGATATAGAAAGCGGAGAAAAAGGTACCTGGGACAAATGGTCATCTTTGACGCTATCCATTACATGGCCCTCTACCTCAGGAAGTTCATTACTGGCAGATATCACAGCAGACGTGGATGGTTCTTCATTTACCTCCGCAGTAGGAACTTCAGTACCTTCTGCATTAGATGGCGCTTCAGAGACATTCTTAGCTTTCTTCTGCTTCGGTACACGAGGTGTCTTCGCCTTGGACTTCTTGGGTTCTTTGGGTTCACGAAGAGGCAGTGGAGGCAATTTTCCCATATCACGCATCCTCTTACTGTTTCGCACTCTGCGATCATGGGCACGACATGTATCACACATTTTCCAGGGTACATGGGGCGCCAGAAGGTTATAACACGACTTCACTGAACACACGTGGTTGGTCCGTCGGATCCCTCGAGCAGCTGGAGGGATGCCGGCCATCTGTAGGAGGAATTGCTAGGAGATTGAGGGCGGGTTAATGAGGCGGATATACATAAAGCGATAAGTTGACTGACCATTCCCTCTTCTCCGTCAAAATCTTCATCCCGTGTCCCACGAACTACGTCGATCGGCGCATTGGTGAAGAGCGGCTCAAGAACTTTGATTTTTCTGGGTCGACCATCAAGATTTTGTTCTTCATCCTGTTCTTCGTCATCTTCCGAGTCACCAGGAGGCCCATATGACTTTGTCTCTTTTTCCCTCACGCGTTTCAGTCTACTATGATATCGATTTTGCAAGCGATGCTGTTCGCAACGGCGATATTTGTAGTGACCAGAGAGAATTTTATGGCAATGAGACACTGTACACATTCGAGCAGGAAGAATTGGGCCGTCCGTGGAGTCATCTTCAGCGTAAGAGGGCGGTCCACCATCGATACGCTCAATTGTCGTCTTCTCCCATTCGAGAAACTCTTCGATACATTCTTCCAAGGGCTAAGACAGATGACGTTAATATAATTTCCGAAAGGTTGGCATAGACTCCAACTTTAAGACCCATATCAACTCTCCGCTTATCTTCTTCCTCTCTTAGTGCATCTAGTTCTGCATTCGCTGCAGACCTCGATTGTTTCCACTTGGCACGCTTGGTAATGCCGTAGCCACGGTACCTGTTTCGGCAGGGTTCGCACATTTTGAAAAAGTAATCGCCTGGAATGACGGCCTTGCATCCTTTGACAGAACAATAGCGAGGAGACGAAGAGCCCTGTGCCGATGCAGAAGATGAGGGGTCATCCGCAGGTTCATCTGGGTCAACCAAAGATTCAGCAGCCTCATGATCATCAAGAGAACCATTGCCAGCTGCGACAGAGGAAGGCTCAGAAGACGTGTTTGAATGATGGCTTGGTTGGGTTCTCTGATTGCTCGTGTTGGGTAAAGTTAACGCTCCTGCGAGCTCGGAACTTTGAGGCATGAATAGGCGGGGATCAAGAGCTGGATCGTAATCCCAACCGCGGGAAGCCGACGAAGGGGATACAAAGATTGGGACCTGGGGTGTAGTCTACGACATCATCAGTACCTGCGCTGATGCCTGATTGATTATAACATGCTTGGTTACTCACGTCAATATCCACGCTGGGAGGGGTGGGCTGAGAAGGCTCGTGGTGGTATACAGGACTCTCCTGGGCTGCTTCCTGAGGTTCGAGGGAAGATTCAGGCATCCAGATTGGAGGACGTTGCTCTGGGGGAATGTGGACGAGGTTCTGTGACACGATAGCTGCTTTTTCCATTTTGCGCTTTGCTCTCTTCGTGGTTGCATATATGCGATGGCGACCGCGGCAAACGTCGCACATCTTGTTATTGGAGTCGTATGAAAGCGGTTTGTTGCATCCCCTCACTGAGCAATATCTAGATGCATTTGATGATGTTGGCTGGGTGAGGAGGATGTCTGAGTCCTGGTCAGCTGGGGGTGGTTCTGGAGTGGAAGAAAGGATGTTCCCCGCCAAAGAGGAGGAAGTGGATGTCGGTGGGCCATATTCTGTGCCGTATACGGCCTGTTGCTGGTAGTTCTCCACCGGGATCCTCATCGTACAGGCTCGTATAACCACACAGTCGTCGTCACCAGTCGCTTTTCACTTAAGGTTCGTCCTCCTCCCGCCGTCACTCGGCATCATGGCGGACATCGAATGCGTCTGAATTTGACATTGGCCTGCAAACATCTTGAGCTGCAGTATCTATGAGCTGCTAATCACTCATCCCTGCATTATCTCTAACACAGGTCACACTCGCCATCAATCACAAGCACACGCCCCTAGAGTCGCTGTCCAGCTCTCTCCGTATCTTGCAGCGTCTTCAAGCAATGCGCAACCGCATTAATACCCTCGACAACACCTTCCATATCATCGCACTTCACTCTGCTCACCACACCAGCAAGCTTATCCGGATGCCATCGCAAGAGCGAGTTCCGGATTCTTTCTCTCCTTGTTACGACGTTCGCACGAACCGAGAGCGATTCGAACACGAATTCCGAGATTGGCGTTATAGCTAGTCCCTTGGCAGCGGATGGAGGGGTATGTAGAGGCCACGGGATATCTGAGAAACCAAGCGGATCATTCGAAGTGAGCAGAAGACGCCATCGCCGTTCGTACGCTTCCCATTTCTCCATCACGCGCTTCTCCTGCTCTTGCAATTTTATTTCCTTTCGGATACCCTCTGTCCGTACCCAATCTCTCCGCCCAAACGCGTCTCGTAGAACGCCTCCTGACCGTACCCATTCCATCTCTCCAGCGTCTGCTACTTCTTTTGCCTTCTCCCTTCGTCTTCTTCTTGCTTCTTCGTCCTGCCTCTGTTGTTCTCGATTCCGAACATCGTCCACATTTGGCTTCTCCGTCTCCATCCTCTCGAAACGTGGATCTGCTCCACTTTGCACATCTACCTTGTCCACCCTAGGCACATCCCCTACTTTCTCTGACTGTGGTAAAGTATGAACGGCTTGAGCTGGAGGGAACGCAAAGTATCCTCTCATCATCGTGTTAATTGTCTACGGGTGAAACAGCTAGTCTTGTGCTGTGTTGATAAGCGAGTCTTATGTAGCGTACGATGTCGACTTGAAAGAGCAGTATTTTGAATGCAGTTGACGTCAAATCAAATGAGTAGCAGCCATGAAGGGCAGAGGGAAGAGTGTGGATCCTGGTAGGACCCATCGTGTTCGTTTACAGCACTTGCCTAAAAAGGAAGGTCTATACTGAAACAAGAACAACCTAAAGCTTCAAGGAATAAAAAAATCCTCTTCTCCAAGGACACCAGGTTTCACCGTTGCATGAATGTTATTGATGGCTTGCGACAAAGTTGCAGTTGAAACAATGGACTGTAGAATTTTACTCCGAACGCAGCAACTTGAGAGTGGAAATAAAAACTCAAAACAGGGGTGGTACGACCCTCGCGTTTTGCTCCTTGAATCATTTGGAATGCGCTGAAAAAGCCAGACCACGCTCCTGTAATGATCGAAATCGTCGATGCGGGTTAGAACGCAAGTACATTCGTCTGGGGTTGCACGAGAAAAACATGGACACTTGATCATGTTACCATACAGACTTGCACCATTAACCTGGTAGAAACTGCCCCATACTTTATACGGCGTCATTCGACATCTACCAATAATTCAAATTGCCAATTAATTTAATACAGCAACAACCAGACTACACATCATCTTCCCAGCTTTCTGGAACATCCACATTCTCCACCGGTAAAGAAACCACAGCTTGAGAAGACTGTGGCGCAGCAGCGACATGAGTAGCAGGAGGCGGCTTCCGCCAGGCGGAACCAACACTCCCAGATGATGAAGACGCAGCTGTATTGGTATTGACACTGGGGCCTGCACCAGAAATCACAGAAGTCCACCTTCCAACCGGGGCATGCGGCGTACGAGAACTTGAGCCGGAAGTGGTATGTGGCGTCGGAGTACGAACGACTGGTGAACCACCACGCAAATTAGCCAGTTTGCCTAGGGTAGACGTCAGTGACTCGGAGAGAAGGGGCGTAGGGATGCGAGTGTCAATGCGCCTGATGAGCTGTACGCTATAGAATGGTAAGTGAGTAAAATATCTAGATACAGCAAAAACAGTAAATCGCATGCTTACCTGCGATTTGGCTCTTGATCCACCATTTGTGTATCCATGCGATACAGCATTGCAAGCTTTACGACACAGTTTAGATAGGCATGACTTGAAGATAAAACAATTCGAATGCTCACATTATGGACAAAACTCCGCCGCTCGGGAGGCATGTGCGGTAACACTTGAGTTTTCTTCTCTGACATGATGAAACTGGGGAAGGAAAAGGTAATAAGCGCCGGCGTCGACCCTAATCCCAAAAAAGACATACGTGGAAAAAGTGTTCTCTACCAAGGTCAGAAACTTGAAATTTGTCCTTGCGAAAGCGACAAGGTTATCAGTGTACACCACTTCTTGCTTTCGTTCCTTCTTCTCAGGGTCGATGCCCAACGCCTCCGCCAATCTTGCGTTCCGCTTCGCGATATGACATTCATTCGAACATTTCAACTGGTCGCGGGCCTCCCGTCCTGCAGGGCTGGACGTGCTACGTCCACACGCTACGGATGAGCGTATGCGTCCGCAAGGGCAGGTTAAAGTAATGAGGGCTAAGCAGGGGTCCATCTCAGAGCAGGAAGCTGGTGCATGACAAGTCAGGGTGCACGGATGATGTACTGGAAGACTGTATATGTATAGTGCAAGTTTCATCGTTAGCATACCTCTTAATTGCCATCATACCATTAAGCCAAATGTAACCCACCATAATTTACGAGGCTTGCCACAGGCAATATTGCATGGGCCGCAATCGTCCCCGTGACAAAGTTTGTCGCAGTGATGGAATCCACATCCTAGGAGTCTGTATTGTACAAAAATTCCATAAGTGATCCATCCAAAACACTATTATGCATGATATAACACTTACTTCCCACATGTCTGTCCGCAAGACACGCGCTTCTGGGAGCATTTAACGTTGTCTACCGTCTTCTTACCACAAGCACACTGCTTCTTGGTTAAAAATGGGCATGGCGGACACGGTGAAGGATCCTCGTGGCAGGAATGCAGGGTATGCGGATGACCACACGCGGGAGGCGGGCGCGAACACGGATATCTGCAATCGATACGCGTACCACATGGAATAGGAGGTTCGACTACAGTACGGCCACAATGACATACCGCCTGAACAAGTGATAAGCGTTAATATACGAGAACTGGATATTGCGATGCTTATGCTTACCTCTTCGAACGAACTCATGAAACAAGGTGGACACGGACCTTTATGGTCACGATGCTCACACGGATGATTCCCGCACCCTAGCATCTTCCCACATACGAGATCACACTCGTGCAAGCCTCCCTCATCCATTGCGTCTAACACGTCCGCCTCTCTACCAGCTCTTTTCTTTGCTTTGCCTTTACCAGTAATCGCAAGAGGAGCCAACGGACAGCATATCCTGTTACACTGATGTCGTCCGCATGATCGTAAAGCCACACAGGCTCTATCGCACAATATCTCGTTATCACCGCCGACGTGAGCCCGTAAATCGGAGCATATTACATCCTTCGTTGTAGACCCGCATCTACACGGTCTCACTATCCTCATCGTGCAAGGGGGACAGGGTCCGGTATGGCATGGAGAAGCGCAGACGTGGTTGCAACCTGAGAGGGCCTTCGTGCAGCTCGACGTGCACGTAGGGATTGGATCTGAACACGAACATCGAGATAACTTGCTGGAAGCAGGAAAGAAGTTTGCGGATGATTTGGAAAGGGCATGTTTCCCGCACGGGCAATGAGTCACCAGAGAAGGAGATTGGGGACAAGGAGGGGGACTGGATGAAGGTGGATGGCATGTCTTTGAACACTTATGCACACCGCAATCAAAAAACCTGCACGGATCAATTTAGTTACTTAGAGAATATTGCACTAGAGCACCCACCTTTCGCAATCCTTCGTGCATTCAAACCTGCCTTTCCAAGATTGCCCTTGCTCACCGTCCACAAAACACTCTTGCTCCTGTCCCTCTCCACATCCCATTTCCTGTTCTACTTTGCCACAATAACACTTCGCCATATCGGTAATCTTACATGGGGCGCAGTCCCCCTCATGACAAAGCTCAGCGCACGTATGATTTCCACAGCCAAGCTTCTTGCCACAGACGTTACCACAACATCTATCTTCATCGCGGCGTGAATCTGGGCCCAGCTTGCTTGCTACGGTGCGTGAACACCGGAATGATTGAACTTGCTTTCCACAGTAACATGGCTGGTGGATGATCGCAGTGCACGGCGGACATGGGCCCGGATGGCATTGAAGGGCACATGGATGTCCACAAAGGCGAGCGCGTGAACATGAGTTTGCGCAGGAGTGTGGAGTGGCTAGCCGAGGAGGTTTGGGATCAGGTGTGAATCCACAAAAACATCTAGATGGGTAGATGAACGATATTAAGAATAATGTTTCTCATGAGGGTATATATGACTCACTTGTACACAGTTGGCACCGCTTCTCTCTTGAACTGACAGCCGGGACATCTCCATTCCCCCTTGCGCGTCTCCCCCCGCGCACGCCAGGCATCCTCTAGATCTTTCACACTCTTGGCAGCCCATGAGCGTATACACTTCAAATGGAATGTCGTCCAACAGCACTGCGCGGTTCCATTGTCTGGTGTATTCTGTTGGGGACTATCTGTGCCCTGAGGTAAAATAAGAGACGGAGAGCACGACCACGTTGGCTGGGCAGGATGTATACCGCTGAAGCAGATTGCACAGTCCGGATAAGGTGGTGTACGCATGGCGTGTATTAGGTTAGACGTGAGGTCATCCGGCCTCGCCGAGGGGGGGCTGGGCTTCCTTTTGGGATGGTTTTTCTTTGTAATCGACGATGATGGTGAATCGGTTGTCTTTTCAGAAGGCTCTGTCAGGCCCGCACCAAACTTGGCACCACGTCTACCTGTACGTGGTCTCGTAGGTGGGTAGGATTGCGTTTCTCCAGTTGCGGGTGAAGTCGTTTCGCCTGCATTGTTAGATGTAGGTAGCTTTCCTCGGTTTTGTGTGTGTCTAGGGGCCCCAGATTCGATGGATTGTTCTCTAGAGACGTCCTGCTGGTTTGAGCTGGATGCGTGAGGTGCGATTACGGGTCTAGATGGTAGGTCATGGCTCCTAGGAGGCCGCCTAGGTCTTTGAGACTCTCCTGTTTTCCTCGGTGGTCTATTATTGTCAGACGTGGAGGAGTCCTGAGGTTGACCTGCAGAGTCACCAGGCTGATTAGTTTGATTTCTAGCTCGATTTGCGTAGCGATTTCTGGTGTTGCGACGGGGATGAGGGTTTTGCTGTCCGGTAGGTGTCACTGTGTTTTGCGAGGACGTATTTGCAGTTGTCGTCGCTGCCTCCATACAATGTGGGTCTGTCTAAGGTAGAAATACAGAAGAAAGAGAGAAAGGAATGTGGGATCTTAAGTGTGCTTGGTCTGGTTATAAGTAGAGGGAGCACACATGAAGGGCATTTGCGGTGGCTGAGTCAACTCTGCCGAGTGCGGCTCCGTTTTTGACTCCGATTCCTGTCATGCACACTCACTGTAATCTGATAACTCGACTGCTCAAATCACTCTCATGGCCAGTGTCTGTTTTGTGCTGATTCTATATGCTGCACCATCATAGCATCCTTGTTAATTTGCACATAATGCTATCCGATTCAGAACAACAGTGCCACAGTTACCTTTACCTTTCTGTCGGTCAGCACTCCAGATGGGCTAATAAATAACCCAACCTTCTTCTGAAGGCCCGCGCCATATTCTAATTCAAAGCTTGTGCGTACATTTTATTCCTTTCCCCTTGTTTAGCATCATAACACCCTTAGTCTGTTATACAGTTACACAGGCAGTAGCAACGGTGATAAGCCTAATATTACACAGTAGAGATTGGAAATCCAGAGTCAATCCTTCAAGTGTCGTATCTATAACATGATGCCTTCCCTTCTCATTCTACCACATTCGCGCTTATAACATGTCCAATTTGAAGAACCGTTCGCGAGGATTCCACATTAGCGCGGAACGTTTGTACGGAAAATCGAAGAGCTGAATATCTCATTAGAAGAAGTACTTTACGATACTGTGGTATGGTATCTCACCGTTTGCACGTGCATCGACGTACCCATTGATACTTCGACCATTCCCGTATTACTAGACTTGGGCTCGGCGACTACCGTTTCCGTCCTTGGATCCGCAAGAAAGCAGTATTGATGCAGCGAACGATACCAGGATTGCGCTGAACGCAGACCTTGGAGCATTAGAGAAAAGTCAAGAGAGTGACGGGCAGACGCACCCCTCTCGTAGCCACGGAACTTGTCTTCTCCGACTAACACATGGATACCCCTGTCCCAGTCCTTGGTTCCCCCAGGTATGTACTGTGACACATGGTTCTCCTTCAAGTGTGTAGTAACTGTCAATATTTTGACGTATCAAGCAAGATACCACACAACCCACCTTTATCCATACGATCTCCAAGTATCCCATCAGCTCACCATCCCAGCTCATCATCACCGGCAAGACAGATGGGTCGTTCATCACTTCTCGTACATATTTACGATGCTTCTCCATTGATCCTTTCTCGCCCCATCCGCGGTTGACTCGCTCGTCATTATGCCACCTATGAAAAGCGTCCAGGTGGGCACCCACATAATCATTACCGTTCTCCTTCTCCTCCAAATTGAAGTGAGTAAACTCTAGCATTTGGCCCACCATTGGACAGAATCGCCTATATAACACTTCTCCCTCCTGTGGTTTGGGTGGCCGAAGTGGATGTGCGGCGATCACGAGTGAATTTCGCGTGAATGACTGGACGGTGGGAAACACTGCATACGAATAGATGGTCGTGCTGGACTTTGGAGGAAGCCATCCACGCATGTGGTACCCATTAGTGCCACCGCCTTGCCAGAAAGCCGTTCTGGACAGAAAAAGCTCTGGCCCTACAGGCTGCGCGTGTTGTCTACGCCCAATGCCCGAGCCGATGACATATGACTCGAGCTGGGCACGGTTCGTCAAATCGTCAGTGATGAGGATAGGAATTGTTTCCTGCATATGATAACGATTGAAGAGACTGTAGATAACTGCCCAAAAGTCGGCAATCGAGATATCCTTCGGTTGATCAGCCGGGAGCAGCTCGAGGACGGGATACTTTGGAATATGGTGTGCGGAGTTCTCAAACGGTGTCCCGACGGCAGAAATTACCAAGGCGACCGTCCGCGCAAGAGATTTGTAGGCACATAGTGGGACGTCGTTTATGACGACGTGCGTGCCATCTTCTGGATTTGATGGCAGCGAAAGGGTGAGCCGTGCATCATCGGGCAAGATCAGAGCTTGTGTCAAGGAAGCGGGGAGTGGGTCGCGCTCGATGGTGCGGTGGACAGCTCGCAGGCGACGATTTGCTTTGTTCATGGCTGTATGACAGAGAAAAAGGGAATGGGTGCCTGCTGTTGAGGGGCTGTCTGTCTTGACTGTATAAGTGGGTCTCTGTGTGTGCGGCCTCCGCTATTATCTGATAAGATAATGAAATGCAAGAGTTGAGATTGGACGGTTGAAAAGACTGATGAAATTGGAACAAGCTGAATGACCAGGTTAGCAATATAACAGATCGATGACCTTAGTTCCAACTGCACGGGATGGCCAGACCCGCACCGTGACCTGTGCAGTCAGGACCAGTAAGGATTCAACCTTGTCTTGACCGATGGAGTATTCCGGATGGTGTTCTCACGCCCAAAAATGATGGTGGCGGTAGACAGATCGTGGTAATACTATTTTCTGAAAGCGGAATCATCGTCCAAGGTCGTCCCTGCTATCGAGAGCAGAAAAAAAAACACAATGGTGGCCTCTGCAACGCTCTCTCATGAGCAGGTCGCCTCAGCACAGCTCAATGGCGAGTACTCCATAAAATCTGAAGCAGCCCAACCAAAACTGGATACTTCCCAATGGCCTTTACTTCTCAAACACTACGACAAACTGCTCGTTCGCTCAAGCCATTTTACCCCAATTCCTTCCGGCAGTAGCCCTTTAAAACGCGACATCACCTCTTATATCAAGTAGGTCCTTGCTGTTAATAAAGTACAGCCCACTATTGACCCATCTTATACAGGTCTGGTGTTATCAACTTGGACAAACCTTCTAATCCATCATCGCATGAAGTCGTCGCATGGCTTAGGCGGATACTGCGAGTAGAAAAGACTGGTCACAGCGGCACTCTCGACCCAAAAGTAACTGGATGCTTGATCGTTTGCATTGATCGTGCTACCCGTCTCGTCAAGTCCCAACAGGGTGCAGGTATGCATTAGAGCTCTCACTCCCATTTCATCCCTTATCCCTTCCCTCAGGTAAGGAGTACGTCTGTGTACTACGATTGCACTCGGGCCTACCAGATCCAACGGCCTTGCCCCGAGCACTACAGACCCTGAGCGGTGCCTTATTCCAACGCCCACCTCTGATCTCAGCCGTAAAGCGTCAACTGCGTATACGTACCATCTATGAATCAAAACTTCTCGAATTCGACGAAAAGCGCAATCTGGGCGTGTTCTGGGTGTCATGTGAGGCCGGGACGTATATTCGGACGCTGTGTGTACACTTGGGGTTGATTTTGGGCGTCGGAGGACATATGCAGGAGTTACGGAGAGTACGTAGCGGTGCAATGTCGGAAAATGACGACATCGTCACGATGCACGATGTTTTGGATGCTCAGTGGATGTACGATAATACTCGTGATGGTAAGCCTTCTCTCTTTCTCTCTAAACATTTTAAATGATCATTTCTGACTTTTTGCCTCACTTTTCTCAGAATCGTACTTGCGTCGTACCATCAGGCCTTTGGAGAGTTTACTTGTTGGGTACAAGCGCATCGTCGTCAAAGACAGCGCCGTCAACGCTGTTTGCTATGGTGCCAAGCTCATGATACCTGGCTTGCTCCGTTATGAGGCGGATATCGCACTTAACGAAGAGGTCGTGCTCATGACTACCAAAGGTTCGTCCGTCGAGTATCCCTTCCCCGTCCGTCGTTTCTTACGTTTCTTAAACAGGAGAAGCCATCGCTCTTGCTATCTCTCAAATGACCACCGTCGAACTCGCAACCTGCGACCACGGTGTCGTTGCTAAAGTCAAGCGCTGCATCATGGAACGCGACACCTATCCTCGACGATGGGGACTCGGGCCTATGGCCGTTCAAAAGAAGAAAATGGTCAAAGACGGAAAGCTAGGTAAACATGGCGAAAAGATCGAAGGAGTCACTCCTGCCGAATGGTCCCGTGATTACGTTGACTACAATCGAGAGGTACGTTTGACAAGAGATGTGCTGTAAGTATGATGGACGTGCTGATTGTGTGCTAGCAACCTACCCCTGGCACGTCTGCGGCTGCACCTGCTGTGACCGCTCCTCCCCCCACGGAAGTACCTGCGGCCCGGGAACCTAGCCCGGCAAAGAAAGCGGAAAAGGAGAAAAAGCGGAAGCGCCTGTCAGAGGCAGCAGATATTTCCATGGCGGATATATCAATGGCAGAAACCAAGGGAGACGAAGATGACGCTGAACGGGAAGAGCGTAAGAGACGTAAGAAGGAGAAAAAAGCTGCGAAAGAGGCCGAGGCAGCCGGGGGAGAGGAGGAGGAGGAGGATGAAGAGGCACGCCGAGAGAGAAAACGGTTGAAAAAGGAGAAGAAGGCGAGACAGTCGATAGGTGGCGAATCATAGTGTTGGTTATATATTGTTCTTCATCTTATGGCGACGACCGCCTTTTTCTTGGAGATGTTCTGCAAGTACGATATCAGGGGCCAACGATAGTTGATAGTCGAGACGAACGACGAGAAATTATTTAAGCTGCTTTCGGCTCAGTTCCTGGAGCTTTACAAAAAATGATTATATATGTACCGTATATGAAGATCCCTCTGAAATATCGTGATCTTGCACTATTGTAAAATATTTGTGCTCACTAGCATCGACCGTGACACATTCTAAGGCTTGCAAATTCATTTATTCATCCGTATTCGCGAACAACTAATAACTTATGGATGTAAAGTTTTTGAGCACTGACCCACATCAACTTAAATGCTGCTTTTTCACCACAAATCACCGTCCTACTCTATACTAGTGCAGAACAACACTAGCCTTGAAAAGCATTTGCGTCGAAACAAGCGTTGATAAATATATCTGATTGACGCTGGAGATAGAATGCTAATGATGTCTACGCAGATGCGATCGCCATTATGCTTCTGCACAATTTAGGCCCCTGTCTATGCCACTTCCTTTCCAGTCGCATACGTTAGGCATGGCCTGCATCAGTCTATGAATAACATTTAGACGTTGATATATGTGCGGTAGAATATAAGTTAGCTGAGAAACTGCTGATAGTCTAACCTGGTTGTGCATAGATTACTCTCCGAGTCATATCACCGTGTCACCATCCGCTCTAGAATACGAAATGGAACACCCAACACCATCCTACTCATCCTCGCACCACTCTCTATCCGCCGGCGCATCACAGTAAGGCGATCGTTACTGATGGCTTGCACGGTGATTTCTCTCCCATTCTCCACTTCTATCAGGTACGCCACGGTGTACATAATGACTTCTGGCCGAGTTAGGGTCCAGCTTGTTATGGCTGTCAACTCTGAGAAAATAGACACAAAGGGCAAAGGGAGGTACGAACTGGTCGATTCCTTCTAATGTTCCCAAGTGCGTACCCCAAGTTGCACTTTCGACCGTTACAAGCATATCACCAGGCCCATGACGTTGTAGCCTTCCAATCCGAACTGAGCATATATTTGAGCAGACGGGTCATAGCGGTATAAACTTACGCGGATGGGAGAGTCACTTGGCCAGCCCAACTGAAATATTTCACATTTGGATTATCGGGTGTAGAAGGATTGAATGCGTTGACAACGTATTCGTGCGTTAGGTTTACCATAGCCCCCAAGTCAGACTTCCCCATTCTGCCTATCGTCTTTCGAAAGACTGTTATTTCGAAACGTCAGCACTACAAGATATGTAAGGGAATAAAAGAGGCATGCATGGTGTCAATTTTTTGAAAACCCTTCCAGTTCGGCCAGAAATGATTTTGTCGAGAGGTCGATATCCCCTATGAGGAGTGCCCTACCAGTATAACATTAGTAGGTCTCAAGTTCTGATTTGGCGAGGTGTACTGACTATGGTAGTTACAGATAAAATTCTTAAACCATGCTCTTTTGTCGTTGACGCAATATCACGAGCATTCAAGCCACCCTATGCTGAGTTCATTCCAACTGTCTCTCGGGTGAAAAATGCTGCAGAGTACGTGCCATTGAGTGACCAATAAGATGCAATCGTGTACCTTGTGGGTATTTAGCCTTGATCTTTCGAACGAGCTCTTCAGTACGCTGGCTGATGCTTGCGGTAGCTGACAGGGTGGGAACTAGAACATCTATGCCTCTTCTCCGAAGTGTACGTTTTGCTGCCTTCCATACACCAGTATATTTCGGGCGATCGCAGAAACCGTGAATGAGCACGACAGGATACTTGAGCGCAGGACCTGCATTCAGCTTGAGATTCTACGACATTTCGATTGGCGAATAATGTCTTAACTGTGACTAGACATGGTCACTGCTAATGACCTGCTTACTAGGAGAAGGTGCAGCTCTGATCAACCTGTTGCTGGAGCTTGGAAGGAACAGGCTCAAACTCACTTGCCCACTTTCAATGGCTTTAGCCTCGAGTAAACTGCATGCCCAACGGCGTGCAATGGGTTCGTCGACCACACCTCGAAAGCGCCTATTTGGCGCCCATTCAGACTCCATGGGCATCAACAGGCTTGCTGTAAACGGCAGTTGCGCCGTATACTTGTGCCAGCGCGCTCCGATATCTAACACGGTCACATCGAGTTAATTTGAAGCTTGGAAGCGCGGTAATTTCGTGCCTGTGGCATCTATTAGAGTTCACCGTCGTCGACAAGTTTAGCATATATTGACGTAAGCTCAGAGCTGTGATCGTACTTCAGTTTGCAAAAACCTGAGACAGATGCGCAGGCGCGTGCGATAGTTTTGGCCATCAAGCTTCAAGCACCCCACCAGCACGCTGGACTTTGCATTATAGGTATATCATAACACCCTCGCACTTTCCACGCCAGTAGCCCTTCCTCGTGGTACGATCGTTGTTCCAGTTTGAACGCCTGATGCTGGTAATTCCATCGTCTCACAACTTGTCAAAAATTGACGGTCTGCACGCTGGGACCGTGACGAAATGACATAGGACCATGCGTATTTTACCAAGAGATGCTTCTAGTGCTCCAGAAGAACATTAGTGCGGCATAGCGTCATGACCTGATGGGTTTTGAAAATCTTGCAAGAACTTCTCACTGTATTTGAAACGGCGAGAACTTGACAGAAAGTCCATGCGCGTTGCAAGAAAACGCATGATCTAGAATGTTGGCCGCTAATTGTTGAGTGTTGAACATCTGCATGGACTTTTACAGGCTTATCTCTCGGACCGTGTACTGCCACTAATCCATCTGACAAAATTGAGTTTCGACTCCGCGTTCTATCTATGCTCGGATAATAGTGGTAAGTGGTGCTTCGCCGAATGCTAGCGCCGGAGTAGCAATTATTCTAGGTTCCTCGACAGCCACGAGGCAAAAGTCTATAACCCATCTAAAGATAAGGGTTGACTTTGGCCGTTAAAAACCTACCACAAACGATGCATTATGACCCACGACGACCTATTCATGTCACGCGAGACAGAATTAATGAGTTTCAACGATATAAATGATTAGACTGAACAGGCACTACACCGAAAAGGATACCAACTTAGAAAGCTCAACTAATCACTAGCGCAGATCACCGTGACCGAGCACGACTAAGAAGTCGGAACCACCTCCGGGGAGAGCATGGTGGGTTCATCCTTTTCCTTATCTTCCTCTGCCTCCAACGGCTGCTCTTCCGACGTGATTACTTCCGGACCACTGGACTCAACTTTCTCGTCCGCAATGTCGCCCTCACTTTCAGGAAGGATGACTTCTTCCGGGTGTGGGGGATCGTAATGCTCTTCGGCAACAACAACAACCGCTGGCTCTTCTTTGATGGACACCTCCTGTGAATCTACTGGTGACACTTCGCTCTCAGCAGGGGTAAATGGTGTGATCTCGTCAGGTGGAGTATCATTACTCGCATCCACCACCTCAACGGGAACCTCGCTCTTGTCACTGATGTCTATGATTACGGGTTGTTCCGTCACTTCCGGCTGCGGCAATTCCTCCAGCGTTGGTTCCTCTATCGAGACAGGGGGTTCCTCCTTTACTTCTGGTTCGGGTTCTGGTTGTGGTTCCGGTTCTTGTTCTTGTTCTGGTGGCGGCCCCGCAGAAGTTGTAGGTATGTTTGTTTCATTTTCTTGTTCGACTTCGTCAGTTTCAGTATTATCGGCAGACAACGTTTCCGTAGTAGTGCCTTCGATCACTTCACTAATTTCAGGATTTTGTGCGGCAACAGATTCTTGAATAGCAGGGATTTCGGGAACGGATATTTCGGGGAGTTCTGGTAAGGAAGTATATGGGGGTACAGCCTCTGTTACGTGTTCGGATGGTTCGGGTGCGGGTGCAGGTTCGGGTTCAATCAGAGGCTCTTCTATGTCGACCGTCTTCGTGGGTTCCGCAAGGGCAATCAAAGGGACATCTTCGAAAGACGGCAAATCAGATGCTCTATCTGTTAACTCAGAGAGCGTGCCACTATCATCCGATGCCTCGGGGGCTGGGACGTCAATTATTTCCGGACTCTCTTCGAGTACCGCGTGTGGGGTAGACGTAGGCTGTGTTGTGGCGTCCTGTGACGCAAGGTCTGGTACAGATGCTGTTTCACTATTGAGGAGAATACTATTGGTCTGTGTCGAATTCGACTCCGAATCGCTGGTATCATTCATGGAATGATACGCGGCAAGTTCCTCTGCGGCACTGAAACCTTCACTGAGGACCATCGTATCTGTACGGCTACGTCCCATTTTACGTGGGCTGTCTGTTCCGACCACGTTGCCCAAATTGACGGCTCCAGGGGAATTTCTCTGCTGATTCGATGACACTTCCGATATCTGACTAGCTCCTGTAGCCATATGGCTGTCAGGACCCGTATCTTGTGGTGGGCTTATAGCAGCAGCTAAAAGGCGAGGAGGTTCTACTCCATCATCACGTGCCTCGCCATTGTGCTGTACAGCGCGTTGAGGTATCACCAAAAATTCATTTGGAACGAGGTCAAATTCGATCGTGAGCTTGAGAAAGCGCGCATATAACGAGGACTCGGCTTCCGCCTGCTCAAATGCTTCGCGGTGGTGGAAGTATGCATGAGCAAAAATTCTGCCGAGGCGCCGCGCGAGCGAAGAGAAGTGCCGGTAGGAAGACTGCTGTATCGATAACCTATGGCCATAAGATGAGCACGAGTACAAAGAAGACGTAAAAAAAACACAAGGTTCGTACCGTGATGGAAAGGCTCTCGGCGAGTTTAGAAGTGCAGTTGCACTGTCTAGTGTGTGGAGAATATAATCTATCGCACAGCATTGCTGGAAGATCAGATGTATACGTGAGGTGAGGCCTTGTGGGGATGAAATCGATAGGCACAGACCTCCATGGCCCCGTCATTACCGTGTGCCACACACAAGTATAGCCACTCTCCCGCCTTCATTTCGGGACAGGACGTGCGGGTACATTCTTGTTGAAGGGTTGTAATGAGTGGGTAGGAGAGATCCTGAGCCAGACGGCTTTATTCCGTATTATGTTTAACAAAGGGCTGGGCAGTTCTGCAAAACAGCCACGTACCGTAATTGTTCGTAAATCCAGCAAGCACGGTCTACCTGAATTTCGCTCTTGCGCTCTACTTCCTTTTCTTCTGTTTTTGGAGAGTCGGATTCCTGAGGTTCAGGTGACTTTTCGCCTTCCTTTTCCTTGGCGTTAGCTTTTCCGGGAAGTGAAACTATAGTATCCACGTCATGCATGTCGAGACGAATAAGGAGTGAAATATATTCCTGCAGCTGGAACGCGCTGTCGAGTGAGGAAAGAGCAGGTAGAGACTTTACAGGGTAGAAAGAAGAGACGCGAGAGCCTCGCAAGGGACGCTGAATAACTGCAGCCATCGTCGTTGTCTGTGTCGTGGTCGTTGTCGTCGGCGTTGTGGACGAAGGTGCACTCGCTCGGTGTTGAGAAATGGAGCGGAGCTTGAAAGGATGGAGGGATGTATCACGTGCTCGAGATCGGCAAGTGTGATCTGAAGCTAAACATAGATGCGATAAGCAAAAGTTGGCGAGGTGATTTTTCATCCGAGATGATTTTTGGGAAGTCGTTACCACTTGTGCCTCATCCGGATTTGCCCAGATAAATGGAATTGGGTACTTATATCCCACTTCCACCCATCAACATTTCCGTTCCCCTTCCCCCCTCCGTCCAAGATGTCTGACCAGCACCACGACAAGCGCTCCGTCGACATCGAGAAGGATTCGGCGTTGCGCTCAGACTCCCCGGCCCATGAAGTCCCAACTATAGCTTCGCCAACCGTCGGTCACTCGTGGGCATCATTTCCACTGGCCAAAAAGCTCTTGAGCTGGGGTGTGGAAGCGCGAGGTAGGCCCTTTCGTCCCCCCTTTCCCCCACGTTCTGATATGTTTATCTCTTATGTCAGGAACCGTACCGGTACCACTTGAGGAACGGACAGAGACACATTTCTCCAAGATCTTTTTCGTTTGGTTCTCCATGAACTTCAACATCCTCTCGTCAGTATCCTCATCGACTCAACCACAGATCCCGCTGACATGTTCCAATCAGGTTTTCTACCGGCACATTGGGTCCTGCCGCCTTCGGATTGGACCTCACTGCATCGTGTCTCGTTATATTATTCTTTAATATGTTGTGTTGCGCGCTCCCAGCTTACCTGTACGAGCGACGTTTTGATATCTATTTATACCCTCTATTCATCTCTTTTCATTTCCCCCTCTTTACAGCAGCACATGGGGACCGAGAACGGGAATGCGGCAGATGATCCACTCGCGCTACAGCTTCGGGTGCGTGTTTCGACGCGTTTCAACATCACTTTACATACTGATATCTTTCAAGTTATTATGGCATTATCATACCTGCCATTCTTAACTTGATCGGGTTGTGTGGTTTCAACATCTTGAATTGCATACTCGGAGGACAGGCACTTTCCAGCGTTTCTCCCAATGGTGATATGAGCTGGAGGTATGTGAACTGATACCTGCTTATAAACATGATTAACGCCTATTTTGACAGCGTCGGTATCGTAATTATTGGTGTAATATCGCTCTTGGTAAGCAACTACCGCGCGTTCATGTTCAACATCTGATCCCCCTCACATCAGATTTCCTTCTGTGGCTTCAAAGTTCTCACTTGGTACATTGATTTCATTTGTGGTCATGAACTGTGTTAAACCCCTATTACTAGGTATGAACGGGTGGCCTGGTTTCCAGTGCTTGTCACTTTTATCATCGCACTTGGTGTGGGTGGAAAACACCTCGGCAATCCTCCCGCTGCGGTACCTGCCACGGCCGTAACTGTTTTGGGCTTTGCGTCCACCATAGCCGGTTTCGTTATCACCTATTCCGCAATGGCGTCCGATTTTTCAAACTATTTCGAGCCAGATGTATCAAGGTTATTTTATTGCGCCTGTCAATCACATGACGTGCAGTGTTCCTGACAGCATTCACATTCACAGGACAAAAATATTCTTCTACTCTTACCTTGGCTATCTTATTCCCATCGTAAGGATATATCTCTATTCTGATTTCTGATCTGGGCTCAACGCATTATCTAGATCCCTCTTGAATGTCTCGGTGCTGCCTGTGCGATCGCAGCACCGTCGGTACCTTCATGGAATGCCGGGTATGCCAACGGCAATGTCGGCGGCCTACTTGAAGCTATACTGAGCCCCCTTGGCAACTTCGGGAAATTCCTCACCGTGTTACTCAGTCTCAGTGTCACGGGAAACATTGCAGCCACGCTCTATTCCATCTGCTTCAATTTCCAGGTATGCCTCCCTGTACTGGCACGGGTTCCAAGATATGTATTCTCGATCGTCGGGACTGCAATGTGCGTTGGTTTCGCTATCAGCTTTCCGGTTGAAGTTGATTTCTCACGATTTACTGAAAACTTGTAGTGCACTCCCACTCTCTATCGTCGGAGCACATAGGTTCTACTCTGCATTGACTGATTTCCTCAGTCTCATTGGCTACTGGGCCAGTGCATACGGTGCCGTTCTCCTCATAGAGCACCATTATTTCCGCCGTGGCGATTTTTCAACTTATAATATCAACGATTGGAACGTTCCGCGGCGTCTACCATGGGGCGCTGGGCTCCTTGCAGGCGTTCTGGCTTTCGGTCTGATCATACCCTCGATGAACCAGGTGTGGTTCATCGGTCCTATTGGTGCATTGACCGGTGACATCGGGTTCGAGATTGCTTTCCCTCTGGCGGCGGTGCTGTACGTACCGCTGAGGCACCTTGAGCTCAAATATCAGAAGATCGAATGACTCAACACCTGAACGTGGGCCTTCTATACTTATTCTATCTAGCTCTCTCCGCTATCTGTACCTGGATATATTGTACACCTGATCCGCTATTGGGTCGAAACTCGGATCTTTCGGTATGTAAAAGTGTGCTCACTTGGAAGGGATCTTGGACTTTTGATTATATAACTTTTCTTGGATACCTTTTTTGCACCACTCAGGCTCCATGACTTTCCTAGTCCCATTCGTTCATACTATTCACATCTATTCACGTCGCTTCAATTAACTGCAATACTCGTAGCTAGAGATACGATATAATGTACGAGAGAAGTTTGTACTGACATAGAGTTTGCGTCTTAATGACGAATTTTACTGTAGCCGATCATTCGGTCGTTGTGTTTGATTGACATGTTGTTTCGAAGTTGGTTACCGCATGCTTGGTGGATGCTGATACGGCAGGGACAACAACTGCTATGTCCATTCTCATGCGAACCGTCGGAAGTAAACCCAGGCTAGTTTGGGCGGTGATGTGAAAGAACCGTGGAACTGTTGGACTTCTTACAGGTCAATGATGGATATAATTCTGATCTTGAGAGGCGAATCATAGATTATACGTACATTATAATTATGAGAGTGTGATGCAACTGCACACTAACCGCACTAACTTGCTGATATGAGGGGTATTTGCACAATCTCGATTAGCCTCGATTTACATACAGTCGGTCTTACATCTAGTCACCGTTCGAGACAATTCGTGATTCATTTCCTAGGAGCGAATAACTTGACAACAGCTTCTTCCAATATTTGCTTGCGCCTAACCGGATCCCTCAAAATGCTCTTGTCCCATATCATTTCTACTAGTTCTTCGAGTCGTAATGATACCCTTAGGTAGTCGTGATCCATAAAACATGACAAAATCTAGAACGATCTGGTCAGCATTGTATCGTATTAGAAGTAATGGCTTAGAATATACCTGGGTCCTAGTAGTCAAAAATACAGATGAACTCATAGAGCTCCCAACAGCCATATTTATATTCGTCCGGGGTACTGGCACCATGTTCGATGGGTATGCGATCGCATCTGTGTGGCCTTGAGAGCTTGAGATCGATTATGTATGGCTCTCCGTTCTTGACGGTTACGTTCCGCTCAGAGATCGCATTGTGTTGTAGACCAGCGTCATGGAACAACTTGAATTTGTCGAGGAGCTTTGAACTGCGCCATTTCAGTTAGCCATTTGAAACGAAATATTTTGAACGAGTTTACATAAGGTCATTGTCGGAATCTGGGAAAGAACTCCTCATGTGATCTCCACAGTCCTCCAGGACCATGCAGGTTGATGGCAGATATCCAGGAGACACTTGACCTTGGAAGAGCCCGTAAAAGCGAGGGACAACGTTTCCTTGAAGGCTTTTCGCTTGGTTTTCATAAACACTAGCTTCGGTCAGGAGAGAGCGAGGATGCTGGTCAAACAGATCTACTTTCAATATGCAAGGAATGAGCTCCTGGCCATCAATACTCATTTTCCCCCGAAGTATTGTACAGCTCGTAGCGTCTCCAGCATACATATGAACCCACTCCTTCACGTGAAAGAGGGAATCGGAAGGTGCGCCAGGTGTGCCAGGTACGGGTAGACGGGGTAGGACGGCGGGTGCGTCTTCTTCTCCTAGTATGAGATAGGGTTCGATGATGAGCTGAGACATTGTAGGGGAATGTGGCTGGCTTCAGGCTTGAAATAAAGCGAAGTGAGGTTTATGCATGTTGTACTAAGAGCTTTTCCATTAAAATTAAAATTGAGGGATGACATTCTGCCGATTATTAGGTGAATTGCGGTGGCCGCACTAATGAGCCACCAACCATGAAAGTGGACCCACCTTGACAAACTTTTGGCTTCTAGGTCAACGCTGGTCAGCCTTTTAGCTGTAACGAGTAGCAAATCATACGATCACATGATCTTGTATGATGGACAGCTTCTCAGAGCCGACTCGGACTGCCATTGGACTATTGTTAAGGAGGAACAACCGTCTCCCTTTGAATCTTTTGGACTGTCTACGGGAGACTACCATTGTGTGGGCATGCAGTAGTAAGTACTACTTAGTAGCATTAGACTTACATTCCCATCAAGGCGTTATGTCGCCTCTTTGTATCAAGGGAAGGTCCCATGAGATACTATCAAATATTTTGTTCATCGCAAGGGTGTCATGCTACGTTTCTCTTGAGTATGTCGTGATACCGTATACCACAGTCATGAAGCACCATCAATTTGCCGAAAAATTGCACTTTATGTCGATTGGGTCATTTGCATAAGAGAATGAGACCAGCTTAGAAACACTCACTTGAAATCGTAATCAAAGTCCTCGAAGAACAAATGTATGGGATCTTTGCAATCCTCTACAGTCATGCAAGACATTGGAGGTATTACAGGTTGCTTGGAAGAACCCATGAAAGTGAGATATAACTTGACGATTATTAACTTGGTTATCGTAGATGTCAGCTTCAGTCAGAGTGGGGAGAGGATGTCGATTGAATAAATCTACTTTGAGCATGGCACAAGTTCTTCACCGTCGATACTCAGCTGACTATGAGATATTGTGCAACATCCCTAATCCCCAGATTGCATGTGAACCAGTCCATTCACACGACACAGGAAACTTGAGGATATTCAAGTTCATGGTGCCTGGTCATCGGTAGACAAGCTGGTAGCACAGTCGGTTTGCTGTCTTCTCCTCTCCCATCTGATATGAGATACGTCTCGATGATGGTTTGGACATTAAACTCCAAATTTGGGTGGAGAAGGTATGAATAAATTACGACCCGCCATACTACAACTACTGCTGAACTCACCTTACAACAAATATCATGTGTTGTGTTAGTGGCGCATAATGAAAACTCATAATCAACAAATTGGCAGCACGACTCAGATGCAGGGTCTGGCAGGGAGAAAGCATATTCGATTTCTTGGCTCAAGATTTTTCGATTTTTTCTAAAGCATCATCAACTCTGTCGAGACTAACCCTGAGGGCTATTAGCTGAACCACAGTTCGTTCGTTCTCTGAATATACTATGAATAGCTGCTTTTAGAGGAGAAGCATGACTTACGCTCCAAAAAGAGGCTGAGTGGTTTCAGTAATGACGATTTGACGCTAGAGATTTGATCGCGATCTCGCACGCCCGTCTTGAAAATACAATCAGTCAATATTTTCAATGAAATCGAGTAGAGAGTGAACCTTGTTTTCTGTATCTCTTTGCAGCAGCACATAATACAGTGAAAGACATTCAACCAAACGGGCCGGTTCCAAGGACTCTCGGATGTCATCAAGTGAGTGAATACTTGAGAAGAAGTAAGGAGGGCTGGTTCTAAAAAGGATGGGACCGAAGGCCTGTAAGAGAAGAGGAGAAGCAAAAATGTTTGCGCCCTTCGCAGCAGGTGATCCTAAGGCCTCCATCATCGCTTCTTTCACCAAGCCGATAGCAGAGGCACGCATCTGAGGTGGACTGAGCTCCGAAGTCAGCTCCCGAAGAATCTGAAGGCGTAATGGAGGAGAGGACAGTGCAAGAACCAGTGAGAGGAGGCGGAACGTAATGTGTCTAATGAAGGCATCTGGATGACCACTGGCCAACGCTGGGAGTGTATCGCAAAGCGGTATCACAACCTCGTCTGGGAGATCCACAGCGGCCGACATCCGTGTTAGGCAATCTAGGAGAAGGTAAAGACATTCGTCCAATGCCACATTCATTTGTAGGGATGATATGAGAACAGGCAAGATTTTATTCAAAAGCTGGAGTGGATCCGCTAACGGATGTGGGGAGTGCGCGAGATAAACGAGGTTGCTGATAGTAGGTGGGTTCCAAATAATTTCAGGCTCGATTCCCAGGATAACCAAAATTTTCTGTAGTACTATGATGAAAAGCGACTTTCGTACATCAAAACGAAAACCGCATACCATTGCAGAAAAAATAACTGCTTGTCCATTATTCCAATCTGGACTTACATAGGAAGTCACAACAAGTCGAGGGAAATGAGCCTCGAAAGACCTAGCAGCAAGTGATGATTGGATACATGATGCACATGATTGGATAGATGTATCAATTAGCTTTCCAAGAAGGTCCTGCTTTTACTTTAACTTACATCGAGAGGAATAAACCGAAAGATAGCTCACATTGGTATTCTGGATATCTTCAGGATGTTTGTTAGAACTCCGAACTACCCATCTGTGCGTGGAAGATGCTAGGTTACTTATCTCCCTTATCAAATTCCGGCCATCAACTTTGGCAGCACGTCCGCCCACTAGATTGACTACCGATGTGAGCTCAGACAATAATGGGAATATAGTTTCGTATGGTGATTTCTTCTTCAACACTAATCGAAATATAGCTTTATGGGATTTCATATATAAGACGCATATACTGTGCACATCGTAGAGACACGTACAAACATTATACACAAGAGCCACGTTGGCGAGTTGCGCTGCTGGTGCTAACTGGTTTTCTTCGGCATTATCTTCGTGAAAGCCGATTTTCATGCGCTCAACGTATTCTTGCATCGCCAGTATAACTTCCTTTGGGCTAAAGTGCGCACCTAGAAAGTACATAAAATCATCTGCCCCTTGCCGAGGACAGGCGATTAGATGGCCTAAAACATCAAGCGGGTCCTGGATAGTGATTAGGGTAGCAAGAAAGAAACGCTAATATGCCAAAACTAACCAAGTACGTATGGCCATCGTTATCTTCTACAGCTATCCATATTTTATCAAGGGATAACACTGGATTGTCGTCGTAAATTGCCGACAAAATCATTGGCATGAGTATACCACGGACATCCTATGCAATGCCATTTAGATAAGCTGGAACTTCGATGGTAATGAAGGCAAGTATGCCTTATCATGGATGTCGGGAGACAAGTGCAGAGCTTGAAGAAATTCCGTGTTCTGTGAATTGAGTTAGGACGATAGTCAGCCATGTTTGAGACATCCTACTTACCGGCCCTAGCTCGAGAGGTTCCTCCTCCATGTCCATTGTTTTTCCACTTAGAATGATCTCCAAGCGAACCTAAGATATTCTAGTTCACGGCAAAAACTAGTGTATTGAAGTTCCTGCAGTTTGCCAGGGTAGTGATCCTCGACGTCACGACTTGTAATGTGAATGTGTATGAGACTTGCTTTTCGCACGCAAGAGCTGGGAGATAAAAAAAAGATCGTATCTGCTGAGAATGGTGTATAGTGTGACAGTACTCAGTGCGCTGGCTGACTCGGATTCTGTGGTGGTCACAACAGTGTTGGGTGAGCCGTGCCTTCAAGAACAGTGCCTAGTATCAGAGTGCCCAAGGTGCCTCCGTGGCACTCTGGGGCACTGGATCACGTGTATGGTACTTGAGACGGCACTATGTCTGAGTAATCACATATGTGTAAGGTGCTCATGCAGCCTGATCGGAGATCAATGAGATTGTCATCAACACGTTCACCATTGCTGTGACTTAACTGCATGGCTTTCATACCGCAAAAAGCTTGTATTGTGTTTGCTGCCCCTTCTCCTCATGCATTCTTTGTATATAATCTCGAGTCTGACAGAAGAGCTGGCACGAACTTACTTCCTTTTGGATTTTCACCACTTGGTTTACCTAGCCTCGCTGTCATGCACCAAAGTTGATTGGTAGCATGGACAGGTGTCAATAACGAAGCGAATATTCAAAAAGACTCGCCTTTGCGCCACACAGGCACAGTGCCACGTGGAATAGTAATTAATATTGCCCTTTTCGAACTTGTGGTTGATCAGCACCACCTCTATTAGGCAATCCAGTCACGCTCACCTTTGCTTTTCCATCCGGTACTTTCCGCATTTCGGCAAATTTTCGCGTCGCCACTGGCTACACATTGCATTGCGCCCTCGCTTTTGTTGTTTCCCTTACTCTCCTTCCTTTGCCTAGCCCCACCATGGGCCCCTTCCTCTCCTTTTTATTCTCACCTGACGGTCGTTTCTGGATTCCCATTCTAATCCACTTTTTTGTCACCTCCACCCTCCTCCTCCTCATCTTATTTGCACCCCCACCATTTCTGATGTCACCACTTCCTATCCGCTTCCATCGCCGATCTGTAGACTACCACGTGCCACTGCTGATATCAGCAAAGCCCCGGCGGCCGGTTCAAATAGGGCAACAGGTCCATCTTTATGACATCGATCTACCATCATATACTATCAAAACATCGGTCGCTCGTCTTGCCTGGTTGGAGCGTGGGTGGGTAGTTTTTGAGCTGGAGAAGGTTCATCCCCTTGCGTCGCCCATGTTCATCACTGTCCCATTCACTTGGGTACACTTATCTTTTGTCCATCGTCTTCGCTACAGCTACACCTACCACACGCTGCCTGGGACTCACTTATTCCAAATTGGAACTACTCCTCTCCCTCCCTTGTTTGATCAGGTGGTCCAACACAACCAGTCTATTGGTAAGGCCATGGAACTGTCGGATTTGGACTAGGTGGTGGACCGGTGGCTCCAGTTTCTTTTTCTTCAGCAGAACATTCATTTACAGTGCGATTATTATTGATTTTTGAATCATTTTTATGGACACATATTTTTTTAGAATGCCTGACTGACAATAAAGGAACTGTGTTGATACTGATAGTGTTTTGCCTTGCCCTTTTTTTACTGCATCTTCCCATGACATCATGATTTTCCTGCTCTCTTTTTGCTATTGGACTTTACTCTATGGCTGTACAAACCTGTGACATTACTCACAGCATTTATTGTTCTATCCCTTTCTTTTCCTTTTTTTGACAATCTTATCCTGTACTACCTACGCAGGATTCGTCAGTGTACATTCCTTCCTTCATATTCTTTCTCATTCTTTTTGCACAGCTATACTGTGCATAGCCTACTTTTCTTTTACTATATAAACCCCTGTATTTTACCTTGTAAAAAAAACAAGAACTCCAATCCAGACTTCTTCTCTAATCTCAAGTTCACTACTCTCTGCTACTTGTGATCCAGTGTGGTCACAACACTTCCCACTGCTACCACTGTTAATTGCTGTCATCGTCACTTCCCACTTTTGAAGTCATTGTTATCCCTTTCGATTAGAGTCCTTCTGAGCACTACAGTTTGTGCGTCAGGAGCCTGCTATCACTGGGAACTTTGTCACCTCTTCATCCTCGTCGTTCTCAAACCTACCTTGTGCTACCATTAGCAAGGTAGTGCTCATCTATACTTGTCACTAAGCCCCTATCTTCTATAAATTCAACTATCCCTCCTCCTCAAAACCCACACTCATACACCTCTGGGTTTTACTTTGAAGGATCTTTATACATACCACCCCACGAACAACCAGACCACTCCACTGTTCTAGGAGGCAAAGCCCATAAACAAGTTCCGTGGAATCTGGGAGGATTGTGTGTTAGTTTGTTTTTGTGTGTGGTTTTCTAACAGCAGTTCTCATCATAGACAACGCTTACTACTGCACCCACCCTTGCTATACCAAACGACGACGACCCGTTCAAACTAGAAACCGACGCCTCTGACTTTGCTGTAGGAGCCGTCCTATCCCAGAAACAAAACGATAAATTCAGACCCATAGCATTCCTCTCGAAAGCCCTTACCCCTGCAGAACAAAACTATGAAATTTACGATAAAGAGATGCTCGCAGTTATGACGGCGCTAGATGAATGGCAACATCACCTTGTAGGATCGAAACACCCCTTCACTATCTTCACAGACCACCAAAACCTCCTTTACTTCCGTCAACCTCAGAAATACAATCGACGCCAAGCTCGATGGTCGTCTCAGCTTGCAGATTATAATTTCAAAATGGAACACGTCAAAGGAAATCAAAATACAAAAGCTGACCTGTTAAGCAGACGAATCAATCATCCTAAAGGCGCAAACGATAACGAAAATCAGACACTTCTCCCAGACGTACATTTTGAAGTACTTGACACCAACGAAGGATACCTACCAGATATACATCAAAACTTCCAGAAACAAGACAACGTAGTAAAGAAGAACTTGAAAGAGAAGTCGGATACCTGGAAGATAAAAGATAGGATCGTTTGGATTAAGAGAGAATCCGCGACAAGTTCCTACCCGATCCCATTAGCTGACCGCGTATACATTCCCCAAAACCACAAATTACGGGCGCAAATATTGAAAGATCATCATGACGAAGTCCTGGCTGGACATCCAGGAGAAAGAACAATGTTTGAACGAGTAAACCGAGAGCTCTGGTGGCCGAGTCTCCGTACAGATATCAGACGATATGTACGAGGGTGCGAGGGTTGTCAACGCACCAAGGCACATCGGACGAAGCCTAACGCCCCTCTACACCCAAACCCGATACCAGATCGGCCTTGGCAGATTATCACCACCGATCTCATAGGCGCATTACCGGAGTCCAAGGGCTACACCACCGTTCAGGTCTTTGTTGACCAATTTAGTAAAATGGCCCATTTCGTCCCCACCTTTGTTACTCTCGACTCTGCCGGTTATGCACGTCAACTCCGAGATAATGTAATACGACTCCACGGAATCCCTGAAAAGATCATCTCCGATCGAGGTCCTCAATTCATGTCTCGATTCACGAAAGACTTTTACGACCTAATGGGGATAACACCAGGCCTCTCTACAGGCTATAACCCTCAAACAGACGGACAGTCCGAACGGATCAACCAGGATCTAGAGCACTACCTCCGCGTTTTTGTAAATCATCAACAAAATGATTGGGCAGACTGGCTTTCCATTGCTGAGTTTACATACAACAACCATCTCCACACCGCAATGAATCAAACACCTTTCTTTTTGAACTATGGGTTACACCCAAGAACGAATATTACCACCACACCATCCCCTCAATCCGCTTCTGCAGCAGAATTTGGCGAACAAATGAAAAAACTCCACGACATCACGAAATCCTCCCTTCTTGTAGCAAACGAGAATCTGAAGAAGTATTACGACCGTAAGAAATCCCCCTCCCGGGAATATCAAACTGGCGATAAAGTCTGGTTAGAAGGACATAACATCACAACGGATAGACCAATGAAGAAATTAGACGATAAATGTTTCGGGCCTTTCAAAATCATCCAAAAGGTCGGACCCTCAGCCTATCAACTCGATATCCCTAAGAGCTGGAAGTCTATTCATCCCGTGTTCAACGAAGCCATCCTCTCACCATACCACGCTCCCAAATTCCTCAATCAATCAATTTCCTCACGACCACCACCCGAGATTGTGGAGGGAATAGACAAATACGAAGTAGAGAGTATAATCGCTTCCAGACCTACTAAATTGAAAGGTAGTAAGCTCGACTACCTAATTCACTGGCATGGTTATCCAGTCTCCGAACGCACTTGGGAACCCGACACCAATCTTACACATGTCGCTAATTTACTCGCCACTTTCCACAAAACAAATCCAGCCGCCCCTCGGATTATTACCGCTTCTCTTCACTTCCGTCCTTACAAAAACTACACCGCCACTTCTAAACCTCCGATGCTTTTTGATTGGATTAGTAACAAGTTCCAGAGTGCCGCATCCGGACTCATGAGGACACGAGTCTTATAAAAGGGGAGCTAATGTGAGGAATCGATTTTTCTTATCGCATTCCCGTCATGTCGTGGTTAGCAGACTCGATCCCCGTCACTCCTCTTGCCCTTGGACTAGAGATTACAGCAGGTGTCTTATTACTTTTATCCTTTTTCTTCTTATTCTCTCTTCACACTCACGTTCTATCGTACCTACGACTGTGAGGCAACGATAAACTATAACAAGAACTAAACCTATCTCCTTCTGCGCTTGCAGGGAGTAAGGGTCCAATGAGCTTGAGGTCAACAGACGCTAGAAATATAGCGAGTCGAGGACTTTGAGAGGTAAGCTTCAACGGTTCTTGTTGAGGAGTAAAGCGGGTAAATTCAGTAATAGAAAGCTAAGGAGCTATACATGAATAGGTACGTCTTTATATAGAGAACTGTCCATTCCTCAGACCGAAAGGAGAATATACGAAAAGTGGTCTGAGGAATTAATCAACCAATAGGAAAAAGGGAGAGTAACTATCGTACGACTTCTGACTTGATTAATCAGCAGGTGAGAGACTTGTACTAATAGAAGATTGTTACGCGTGGTCAGGAACCATATCCTCATGATGAGGTACGATTCTAGATAAGGCGTTATTAGTATTACCAGGCTTTACTGGGGCTTGGAGCTGGTTGGCGAGATGCCTACTACCAGTCCCTACCCAGTGTGCTGGCTAGCTGGGAGCGATGCCCAGTCTCTGATCTGTGATATAAAGTGGTAGCGATGGTTAAGAAAGCCTGTGAGGGCTATGAGAAGTAAGATGGCAAAGGATACCTCTAGCCCTAGAGCCAGAGGTGTAACGGGAAAAGCGTTCGAAAACCAAGACATAACAAAGATAAGAAAATAGTAAAACGGTCCTTACATTACCCCCCCCTTTTATATTCTTGTCCCAAGAATCTTAGCGCCGCAATCCGTGAAGCGGTTTGTGATCCAGTCGAAAAGGCGGGGTTTTTCGGTTGTTGTAGTGAAATTTTCGTATGGACGAAATCGTAAAGCGGCAGAGGCGATGACACGTGGGGCGGCAGGGTGTTTGCGGTGGAAGGTGGCAATAAGTGAAGGGGAATTTTTCAAATGGTGGTCGGGTTCCCACGTCCTCTCCGTGATCGGGTATCCCTTCCAATGGACGAAGTAATCGAGCTTAGCCCCTTTGAGTTTAGTGGGCCGAGAAGCGATGATTTCTTCGGCTTCGTATTCGACTGCGCCATCAACTTGGATCGGCGGAGGTTTCGAGGTACGAGGTTGATTGGGGAACTCCGGCGTGTGATATGGTGATAAGAGGATTTCGTTGAATACGGGATGGATCGCCTTCCAGGATCTAGGAACGTCAAGGAGATAAGCGGATGGGCCGACCTTTGCCTTTACCGTAAATGGGCCAAATTGCTTGTCATCTAACTTCTTCATCGGACGATCGGTGGAGATATGAGTTCCTTCTAACCACACCTTATCCCCTTTGTGATATTCCCGTGCTTCCGTGCGTTTTCGGTCATAGTACTTTTTGAGGTTTTGATTAGCGAGTAATAATGATTGCCTAGTTTGCTCGTGTAGTTTCGCCATAGAGGTTGCGAAATCTTCGGCGGCTTGCGAGCGCCCTGAAGGCTTCTGACCGGTCCCTTTACGAGGGTGAGAACCATAATTTACAAAGAAGGGGGTCTGATTGGTCGCGGAGTGAAGATGATTGTTGTACGTGAACTCGGCAATGGCTAGCCAATCAGCCCAGTCGTCTTGTCGGTGATTAATGAACGTGCGTAGGTAATGTTCCAGGTCTTGATTGATTCGTTCGGACTGCCCATCAGTTTGGGGATGGTAACCTGTTGACAGACCGGGTTCGATCCCAAGGGTTTGATAGAAGTCCTTGGTGAAGTTTGACATGAATTGAGGTCCTCTATCCGATATAATTTTTTCCGGGATGCCGTGTAGTCGTATGACCGAATCTCGTAGTTGTTTGGCGTAGCCTAACGAATCGAGAGTAACGTGCGTTGGTACGAAGTGAGCCATTTTCGAGAATCTGTCAACAAAAACCTGGATAGCGTTGTATCCGTTTGACTCTGGTAACGCTCCGATGAGATCCGTCGTGATTATCTGCCAAGGACGGTCAGGGATCGGATTTGGATGGAGGGGAGCATGCGGTTTTTGACGATGCGACTTTGTTCTCTGACATATCTCGCATCCTGTGACATATTTCCTGATATCTCTCCTGAGGCTAGGCCACCAGAATGATCGGTTTACTCCTTCGTGCGTCTTTCTTTCTCCTGGGTGTCCGCTGAGGCTCGTGTCATGTTCTTCTTCGATAATACGTGCCCTCAACTTTGGGTCCTGAGGTACGTAGATCTTGTTTTTGAAGGATCCTAACGTCAACTCGTCTTCTTTCTCATTTCCTATCCAGACGATTCCGTCTCGTTTCTTCCAAACCTCTGGATCTTCTTTCAACTTCCTTACTACATAATCGTCTAGTTTGTGCTGCGAAGCTAGCAGTTCGTCCAGGTAGTGTTCTTCTAACACGTCCTCCATAGTATAAATATTTGCTTCCGCGAGCTGAGGTAGAAGGACCTGTCCTTCGTTGTCTCTCTCGCCTCTCGGATGGTCTACTCTTCGACTAAGTAGGTCCGCTTTCGTGTTCGCCGAGCCTTTCACATGCTCTAACTTGAAATCGTATCTCGCTAGTGTGTCCATCCACCTAGCTTGTCGTCTGTTTACTTTCTGGGGATCTCTGAAGTAGGTGAGGTTCTGATGGTCGGTGAATATGGTGAACTGGTGTTTAGCTCCCATGAGGAGGTGTCGCCATTCTTCCAACGCATGCATTACCGCTAGCATCTCTTTATCCCAGATAGCGTAATTTCTCTCTGCAGGGTTCATCGACTTTGATAGGAATGCGACCGGTCTCCATTTCCCTTCTTGCTGCTGGGATAACACCGCTCCTGTGGCATAGTTAGAGGCGTCGCATTCAACTTTGAATGGATCTTCGTCGTTAGGGATTGCGAGTGTGGGCGAAGTGGTGATTGTCTTTTTGAGAACGTCGAACGCTCGTTGTTGGTCTTCAGCCCACTCCCAATCTACCTTTCCGGTGAGGATCGTCAGTGGTTTGGCAATCTTTCCATAGTCCCTGATGAATCGTCTGTAAAAGTTTGAAAACCCTAGGAATGACTGTAACTCCTTCTTTGTTCGTGGTATCGGCCATTCTGCAACTGCCTGTACTTTTAGCGGGTCCATACGAATCGTATCATGGGAGATGATCATTCCCAGATATTCGACTTCTTTCTTCTCAAACTCGCATTTCTCTGGCTTGAGATATAATTGATTGTCTGCGAGTATCTGAAGAACTTTGGATACGATCTTCCTGTGTTCTTCTAACGAGTCGGTGAATATCATGATGTCGTCGAGGTATACGATAACTGATCCTTCGTTGATTAGGTCTCTGAGAAGTCGGTCCATCATTGTTTGAAAGGTGGCTGGGGAGTTCGTGAGTCCGAAGAACATAACCAGAGGTTCGAACAGTCCTCTGTTAGTTCTGAAGGCGGCCTTGTGCTCATCTCCTTCTTTGATCCGAACATTATTATATCCCCAACGGACATCCAGCTTGGTGAAGAATCTTGCTCCTTTGAGTCGGTTTATCAATTCTGAAATGAGGGGTAACGTATATCGGTTTTTAATCGTAAGTGCGTTGAGTTTCCGATAGTCTTGTACCGGTCTGAGAGATCCGTCTTTTTTCTTGATAAAGAAGAACGGGGATGCGTAAGGGGATTTCGATACTCTGATCCTCCCTGTCTCCAGGTTTTCTTTCAAGAATTCGTCAAGATGAATTTGTTCGTCTCGGTTAAGTGGATACGTTTTACAGTCTAGACCTTTGGCTTCTGGTAGGAGTTCAATTGCGTGGTCCCAGACTCGTCGTGGGGGTAGTTTGTCAAATGACGCTTTTGTGAATACTGGCTCAAAATGATGATAAAACGGGGGAACGACGTCTCTGAACGTGAGTGTTGACTTTGCTCGTTCTGATTCTTCCGCAATCTGTTGGCTTTTGGTCTGAGATACGTTGCTTTCGACGGAAATTTTGTCAATCCTGCTCTGTAAGTCTACAGCGATGACTCTATCTCCGTCTTCAGGGTGATACTCCGTATCATCAGAAGGGTACGTGATGGTGTTGGTTTGCCAGTTGATATTGGGATTCGTGCGTCGTAGCCAGTCGTGTCCTAATAAAATTCTGGCCTCTCTTTGTCCAGTGACCAGGAAGTCCATTAATTCCGTGCGACCTGCCACAGTTAGGCGAAGTGTCACATATTCCGTTAAAGGTCCAGTGCGATTCTTGGTTCCATCGGCGTTTGAGACAATAACACGAGTTGGCAGTGGTTTTGTGGAAATGTTGTGTTGCCGAACAAAGGCTTCGTCAATGATAGAATCTGTGCATCCTGAATCTATCAAAACTGGAATGACATGCGTCTGGTGATCGTCGATAGTGGATAATTGACATTGTAGCGAGAGTTTGCGTTGATGAGATGGGGGGAGGGATGCGAAGTCTTTGATCACATTCAATTGCTCTACGATATACTCTTCATCGTGTTGCTTGAGTAGATTGATTGTATCCGTCGTGATGTGTGGGTAACACTGGGGTGAGGCCCAGTTCCGAACCAATGCTTTGGCTCTTTCTTCTTTCTGGTCTTTAATTCGTTGAGCCAACCATTCCGCTGAATGTGGCTTAGCGTATTTCTTGGCACGTGGGTTTTGGGAAACATGTTTTGATTTATCAGTTACAAATACATTTTCCGAACCGTGCTTACTGGTCAGAGAGTCCGTGCTTACTCCTGACCTTCGAGAAAATCCTTCGTCTTCGTCTCCTCCTGGGTTGTGGTTGCTTCTCTAGCTGCAACTTTCTTCAGAGGGCAGTTCCTTGCGATATGACCCGGCTGGCCACATCCGTAACATAATCTGAACCGACTCTGTCGGTCTGTATCCATGGGTACGCCTTGTCCGGGGAATACACCTCTCTGAGGTTGATCCTCGAACCTTCTTGCATACTGATTCGTCTGGGGTCTCGCCATCTGCTGTGGCTGCGGCTGTTGCACATGCTGGTGCGTATACGTCTGTTGTTTATAGATAGGTCGCGACGGCTGCGTGACTTCTCTCTTTCGTCTTTCGTCTAGCTGAAACTCTTCTCTCCGTGCCTCCCATGCGTAGGCTTGCGTCTTCCACTCAGCAAATGTTTTCGGTAGGTCTCTCTGGATGATGACGAAATCACAGATTCGAGAGTGAAGATTCTTTTTGAGAATACGGTTGATCACGTCAAAGTGAGTGGTAGCGTCATATCCGGCCTTGTCCATGAGCGTTGTGAAATGGCTAAAGAATTCATCGCAATGCTTGTTCTCCTGTCTGTATGTTTCGATCTCGTTTACCGCCTGTGATCTTTCGTTTGGATTCCCGAATACTTGGGCTAGATCGGTTAGGACGGTCGAGAGAGTCGGCCATACGGGGGTAGTTGCGTCGAGAGCTTTGGTAAGCACGTTCTCTTTCCAAGCTTTTACTGTCGACGTTCCTTGGTCGCTGATTTTGGATAGGAGGTAAATGAGCTTCGTCTTCTCGTCTGGAAAGTAGGAGGCGTAGGCGGTTAAGTACAACTGTAGTGCTTGGCGCCATGCTATGAATCGTTCCTTCTCTCCTTTGAATTCGAAGGGTTCTGCTGCGAGAGTTACTTTGCCGTGTAACTGTGTGGGGTTAGACATGGATGAGGGTTTTGGAGGAATTGGAGGTGGAGGTGGGCGTGTAGGTGGTAGCGGTAGGGTTTGTCTGGGCGGAGTCTCCGGTTCTATGGACGGTCTCGGGTTTCGATATTCGGAAAACACTTTGAAGGATTGAAACGAGTTTTATTTAGTTCGAATCATAATCAAACTCGTCACTCCAATCGTTAGAAGTAAATCCAAAAATATTTTCTTCTTCTTCCAAATCTCTTTCTACCTGTGAGCTAGTGGTAGAATTACTGTCCAAGTTCGAGGTTGTTTCGTCTGGTGAGGGGGTTCTTTCTATAAGAACGTTTCCTTGGATTAACGAGGAGACGGGAGGAATATAAGAGAAATTTCCGTGGGTCAGATGGTACTCTGGTTTGTACTGCGAGTAGACTCTGTTGTTTTCTCGAATAAGTACTCCCCAGAACTCGGTGTTGATCTCGGTAACGATGAAACGATCTGTGGGGTGGCGGATGACTAAATCAAAAACTTCTTTTCCGTAGTTTTGGTATTCTCTGAACAATCGACAGACGTTCCTGATCTGTCTTTGTTCTCTTTCCCAATTCCTTCCTTCGAGGATCTCGTGTCCAATTTTAAACACTAATTTGCGAAATTGCGATATGCAGGCTACTATCCTTCGTATTGCGTCGCGGCAGAAAGGGGTGACAACTAATACGTGGACTCCTGCTTTAAGATAATCTCGTGTGTTGAAGGCGTCGTTCTGTTCGGGAGTGAGGGGGACGTCGAAGAAGAATGGTATTTCCCGATAGAATTTGATGAGATCGGTTTCGTAAATTCCAATTCTTGTAAAAAGAAGTTCGAGAGGGGTAGGATTAAATGACGCTGTAACGTATACGTCAATTTTGGATGGTTCGAGATAGGGCGTAAGGAATTCTAGGTAAGGTGCGGAGTAGGGTCGTCGGTGGATGATGATTCCGCAGGGAAGTAGGTAGTGGATTTCTCTCCCGTCTTGTTCTGGTGAGAACCCAAGTTGGGGAGTTTCAACGTAGTTCGGGAGGTGATAGATGCGTGGGGAGATTCCGTCGGATAGTATGAGAAGAGCTGTCTTATGTTCCGCCACTCGTCGTCTGAGGGCTCGTCTTTCTTCACTGTCGTTCCGACGAGGGGGTTCTAGGATCCTCTGTTCGTAGACTTCGATTGATAGGTGCTCTAGGTGTATCGAATTGAACCTGTACAATTCTCTGGATGCTTGATCGGATTCCCAAAAGCAGGTTTGAGCAGCTGCTGATGCGTACTCGAGTAAGCGCGACGTATTGACGGAGTTGGGAGATTTCGAATGCTAAATCGTCGACGGCTAGAACTAGTCCTTCTAGTTCAGAAACGGGGGAAGAGGCGGCTGATGAGTCTTCGTAGTACTCAGTTTCTGTGTCGCTGTGGGCAGGCTGGGGGTTCGTGGCAACGTTGACAGGTACTGCAACGTGGAGGTCTCGGTTGTTGAGGGCGCGGTGGAATTCCTCGAGGGAACGTCGTTCTTCGTCCGTTACTAGGCTCTCTCTGATGCTCGACAGTTTGACGATTGTAGAAGTGATCAAAGACGACAGCTAGGGTGAGGACTTGAGCTAGAACAAGTAAGAGTATTACTTCGAGGTGGGTAGGAATGTTGGAGAAGACAACTAGCTAGCTTAGCTAGAAGGCAAGTGGTTGTTTTGGATGGGGAGGAGGACGGTGAATGACAACACGTCCGAGGGATGAAGGAAAAGGTGGGTTAGGGCTATAATGGGTTCAAGCGAGATGGTGCGCTGTGAACGGATTGTAGAGTGAGCTTTCTATTTTGTGAGGCAACGATAAACTATAACAAGAACTAAACCTATCTCCTTCTGCACTTGCAGGGAGTAAGGGTCCAATGAGCTTGAGGTCAACAGACGCTAGAAATATAGCGAGTCGAGGACTTTGAGAGGTAAGCTTCAACGGTTCTTGTTGAGGAGTAAAGCGGGTAAATTCAGTAATAGAAAGCTAAGGAGCTATACATGAATAGGTACGTCTTTATATAGAGAACTGTCCATTCCTCAGACCGAAAGGAGAATATACGAAAAGTGGTCTGAGGAATTAATCAACCAATAGGAAAAAGGGAGAGTAACTATCGTACGACTTCTGACTTGATTAATCAGCAGGTGAGAGACTTGTACTAATAATAGAAGATTGTTACGCGTGGTCAGGAACCATATCCTCATGATGAGGTACGATTCTAGATAAGGCGTTATTAGTATTACCAGGCTTTACTGGGGCTTGGAGCTGGTTGGCGAGATGCCTACTACCAGTCCCTACCCAGTGTGCTGGCTAGCTGGGAGCGATGCCCAGTCTCTGATCTGTGATATAAAGTGGTAGCGATGGTTAAGAAAGCCTGTGAGGGCTATGAGAAGTAAGATGGCAAAGGATACCTCTAGCCCTAGAGCCAGAGGTGTAACGGGAAAAGCGTTCGAGAACCAAGACATAACAAAGATAAGAAAATAGTAAAACGGTCCTTACATCCATAGGATTAAAAAACACCTTGAACCACTTGCACTTGCAGCAAATATCACTCAGGCAACATATTGTCGACTTGACCAAGTCCTGATTACCTTTGGAATATTATTTTCCAAATTTTCATCTATTTTGAACACTCCCAACGACCCAACTGATGTCACTGCGGGCCTTGTATGCTCCCCTCGACTTTACTGGCGCCAGTCCTGAATTTTGCCGAATAATATACTTGTCTCTTGGTTTTCCCATTTCATCCATACCCCATTTATTTTCCCG